>NC_057812.1:338991871-339144788 GCF_018294505.1 Triticum aestivum | reverse complement strand
GCTGGGCCGTGCTGCTGGGCCAGGTGGGCTACCAGGTGAGCGCTAGGTAGTCCTTCTCTCTCTTTCTATTTCTGTTTTTATTTATCTATTTTGTTCTGTGTTGTTTTAGTTTAGTAAAATACTAAACCATTTTATAAAATCCTGAAAATAGTTATGTGGCTAGAGTTAAAATATACCAAACCACATAAAATGTTCCAGTAATTATTGGACATATATTATTTATATATCAAATATATATCCAATGCAAATAGCTATTTATTTAATTCAAAGGCCCAAAATAATTAACTCTGAGATACCAAAAAGATTGTTTTGAGTTTTACCTCTTTGCAATATTTTCAGAGACTAAGAGGAACATTTTCTTGGACTTCTTTGAGGAGATTTTAATGTTGATCATTTTTAGAAGGTTTCTGAGGCTTTGAAAATTCCTCAATTCAAATTTCATTTGAATTAAAACATGATGCTCACATGAGGTCTAGCCTAGTGCATAACAGGACCAGGGATGTGACAGGGCGACACTTCCATCTTCGGAAGAACCTCAAGGAAGATGGCGGAGCATGGAAAATTCCCTTCGGTCATGGAAACGTGCTACGAGGTGCCACATCATATGGGCCTCCTACAACAAGACGGCGACAAGACGGTCGAGCAAGGGCCATCCCCTTCGACCACGGCGACGAACACGGACCTCTTCATCAACATGAAGATGGCGCCCATATTGGAATTTTTGGGGATATTATTATTGGACGCAAACCGGCCAGGAGTAGCCAGGTTAACTCTATGAAGATTGGAAGCCCATGAAGACGTAAGAATAGTGGCGCTTTACAAAGGCCCTAGGCCCAAAGGCGGGTTAAGGCATGTAGATGTAATCGACTTTCTCATGTAACTTGTATTGTAAGATAGGAAGGATAGAGACTGAGCCGGACACGTTTATGATCCGGCCTCAGGACTCTGTAAACCAGCGTGCGTCAACATGTGTATATAAAGGGACGACCCGGCAGCGGTTTAGGGACAACACACAACAACTCGAGAGCCAAACAAAGCGGATTTGCTCCCTAGTCATCGAGACCCTAGCAATATCAACACAACTAGATGTAGGCTTTTACCTTCATCGAAGGGGCTGAACTAGTATAAAAACCCTCGTGTCCCTTGTCCGGTTTAACCCCTTTGAGCTAACCCATCATGATGGCTCCACGACTAAGTCCTTTTAGGAGGACATCTACCATGACAAAACCATGACAGTTGGCGCCCACCGTGGGGCTATCGCATGATGGTTTCGAGGTCTTGAAGGGCGGCTTCAAAGGACTCAAGGGATACGCTGTGGGCCGGATGACTAAAAGTCATCGCGGCAGGCTCTACATCGGCGATGCAGGACGGGGTCCCGAGGCTGGTTCAATTGAATATGGGTACCAGGTCCCCTTTGGCGGGATTCACGTCTTCATCGGCAAGATCGGCGAACCGGGCCCTGAGTCGGACACCTGCACCGACATCATCGAGACGGCTCAGCGTGCAAGCCCTGCTCGGGTTCAGCTCGCAGCAAGGCATGTTTTTGTGGGAGTCATCCGTGGAGCGGAATACGAGGACGGACCGGCGTATGAGGGGAAATCGTTGTCTATTCTGATGACGAGTCTTCAACTAGAGAGACCGAATCACTGTATCAGCTACAGGATGGCCGGATTAGTGGAGGTTCCGATGGCAATAGTATTCCGGACCCCCTCGATCTGCCAAGCCGGGTCGAAGTCTTCATGGCCGGTACACAACCAGCACAACACTCTTCTACCGCCGTGGCAATGCTCTCCGGTTCAGCAACAGCAACGCCAGCAAGAGCAGGGGGCTCTGCGCCACCTCCGGCTCAAGTTCTGTCTGATTTGTTTGACGCCTTAGCAACATTGCTGGCAGCAGAAGTGGATGCGGCAACCCGAGATCAGCACAATGTGGAGATTGCAAAGGTGAAAGATCAGATAACTCAGGCTAAAGCGGACCTGGCAGGAGAGAATGCCACGATGGCTACAGAACGGGCCGAGATGGGAGCTCGGGCCTATCGGCTTAGGCTGGATCAGAGTGCCTTAGACGATTTCATGAGGAGGAGATATCGGTCGCACCTCCCGCCGGGCTATGAACCAAGAAATCTCTTCAACACGCCAGGAGCAGGAACTAGTAACTAGCTGGTGGTGAACCGGACCGAGGCACCGGTAACAGGAGCGACGGTTCAGCCCCGTGCGATGAACCCGCCTCGTCAGAACAACATTGTGCCACAGTACGTTCCAATGCCCCCAGGGCATTACTCCAACTCGTTGGATAACATTGTGGACGCCACTTCACGATTGGCAGCCCTCCCAACTGATGGCGAGTCACCAGTGGTGATTGAGACACGACGGGCCAGAGAGCTCCTTCAAACAGTTTTAAACCAGCAGCAGGCTTATTCGCATCGTCGCGAGAGGATTCATTCCACCCCCTGTCCGAGTTGGAGCTATAGCAGGCACGTTGAGGATGAACCGGCTGTGTCAAGCAGTGCACGTCACCGTAACTCGCCGTGAGGGCATAACCCGGCAGGTGGTGGTGCTAAAGCGCAGGATGTGGTGGATCATGGTCGTGCACGTCGAGAAGCCGAGTTAGCAGCACAACATGCGGCTCGTCAGCTTACTCTGGTTCGTCCTACCGCTTCAGTGGATCCAGGCGTGGTCTTCAGTTCTTTAGGGGTGCCGTGTCTCACCCCCGCTCTGCGTAACGTACGGCTTCCCAAGGATTTTAAAGGCCCTCGTAAGGTGCCCAATTACACTGCCAATCTACCCCCTGAGTCATGGGTTGAGAGTTATGAGATGGCGATGGAGATGCTGGATGGGGATGAAGCAGTGTGTGCTAAGTACTTCACCATGATGTTGGAGGGGACAACCCGTACTTGGTTAAAGAGCTTACCGGCTAACTCCGTCGGGTCATGGGTTGAGTTAAAACACCGGTTTGTCGAGAATTTTCAAGATACCTGTAAGCATCCTATGTCGATTGTGGACCTGGCCGCTTGTGTTCAAGAGGATGGGCAGTCTACAACCCATTGGGTGAAGCGAGTCTCAGCTATTCTGCATTCGTCGGATCGCATCAACATGGATATAGCAGTTTTGACATTGGAGGGCAATTGCCGGTTTATGCCATTAAAACTGAAGTTAGGGAGGCTCAAATGCCACTGCAATGACATGTCAACCCTTATGGCTGCTTTGGTGAAATATGCCGATTCAGATAGTACCAAAGACCCTGAGTCAGAGGATGACAAAACGGGGAAGGGGAAAAAGAACGGTAATAACAAGGGGCAGCAGCACAATCCGGTAGGTCATGGGAATAATGGTAAGCGCAAGGCAGGCAATAGTTTGGACTTTGTGGCTAACATCAATGCTCAGGATAACGGTGGGAGGATCAGGCCCCAATCTGGAGCGCCTATTAAATCAACCTTGTCAAAAGCATGGATCGAAGGAGAAGCCAGCTTCGCATCTTTGGAAGGATTGCTTCATCATGCGAGAGTTCAAAAATTCCAATATGTTTCAATACGACAATGGCCCACCCGGCAGTTCAGGAGGTGATTTTCATGGGCCGGGTTATGGAGGCGGCAGCTCCGGTTCAGGTTTCCAAGGCCATCAGACCAAACATCGCAATCAAGGTAATTAGGGCAATCAGGGAGGTTATAACCATCAGGGGAATCAGTAGCAACAGCAGTCGGGTTATCAGAGCAATCCAAAACAGTTGAATAGTGGGCAGTATCATGTCTTCACTACTAGCTTGTGTAAGCATGATCAGAAGCTTCACAAAAGGGCCATGAACTCTGTTGAACCGACAGTGCCTCAGTATTTGCGCTGGTCTGAACAACCAATTTTATGGAGTCGAGAGGATCACCTACCCCAGGTTGATAATCCGGGTCATCTGGCCTTAGTGGTGGCACCTCAATTTGGGGGGTATAAGTTCACCAAGGTGCTTATGGATGGGGGAAGTAGTATCAATATCCTTTACTATGATACCTTCCGCCGTATGGGATTGACAGATAAGAATCTTAAACTATCGAACACCATTTTTCATGGTGTGGTGCCTGGTAAATCGGCGTATCCAGTAGGCAAGATAGCCCTAGAGGTGTCTTTTGGATATGATCATGATTCAAGGTCAGAAACGTTGACTTTTGAGGTGGTGAAAATCAAAAGTCCGTATCATGCCCTGTTCGGACGACCGGCTTATGCCAAGTTCATGGCGAGGCCGTGCTATGTGTATCTACAGCTTAAGATGCCGGGTTATAAGGGGACCATCACAGTACATGGGAGCAGGAAGATCGCTTTGGAGTGTGAAGAGGGTGATGCGGTTTATGCTGAATCGGTTTGTGCGACAGAGGAGCTAAAGTTTTATAAGGACAATGTTGATCCGGCAAATATGACATCTCTGAAGAAGCCAACTACAGAGCATGATCTGGCACTAA
Source organism: Triticum aestivum (assembly GCF_018294505.1). NCBI lineage: Eukaryota > Viridiplantae > Streptophyta > Magnoliopsida > Poales > Poaceae > Triticum > Triticum aestivum. Next base: position 339,140,347 of record NC_057812.1, on the reverse strand, counting down.
AGTTTAAATCGGCTACAGACACTAAGATGGTTGATTTTGTTCCTGGCGATTCATCCAAGCAGTTCAGCATCAGTGCTAACCTGGATCCCAAATAGGAAAGCGCGCTCATCGAGTTCATCCGTGAGAACCGGGACATCTTTGCATGGAAGCCTTCTAACATGCCAGGTGTACCGAGGGAACTCGCTGAGCACACACTTAATATAGATCCTAAGTTTAAACCGGTCAGGCAGTTTCTCCGCCGCTTCAACGAAGAAAGGCATAAGGCTATTGGTGAGGAGGTAGCTCGGCTGTTGGCCATAGGGTTTATCGTGGAGGTCTTTCACCCGGAGTGGCTGGCTAATCTGGTGCTGGTTCTTAAGAAAAACGACACTTGGCGTATGTGTGTGGACTACACAGACTTAAACAAGGCCTATCCATCTGATCCCTTTGCCCTCCCTCGTATTGATCAGATTATTGATGCTACGGTAGGTTGTGACCATTTGTGTTTTCTGGATGCTTATTCTGGTTATCATCAGATCAAAATGGCAATTAAGGACCAGGAGAAGACAGCTTTTATAACTCCCTTTGGAGCCTTCTGCTATGTTTCTATGCCCTTTGGGCTCAAGAGTGCCTAGGTGACTTATCAGCGTTGTGTTCAAAATTGTCTTCATAAGCAGATTGGGCGTAATGTTCATGCATATGTGGATGATATTATGGTGAAGTCCAGGAAGGAGGAAACATTGATAGATGACTTGAGAGAAACTTTTGACAATCTCCGGGTTTATAGGATGATGCTTAATCCGGGCAAATGTGTATTTGGTGTTTCGGCAGGCAAGCTCTTGGGATTTTTGGTGTCTAACAGGGGCATTGAAGCTAATTTGGAGAAGATCACAACTATCACCTCTTTGGCTAAACCGGCATGTATCAATGACGTTCATCGTCTGGCGGGCCGGATTGCGGCTTTGTGCCAGTTTATCAGTCGTCTTGGGGAGAAGGTTATCCCTTTATATCAGATGTTGAAGAAAACGGGTGACTTTGTCTAGAGCGATGCGGCTGATAAAGCGTTTGAGGATTTGAAGAGACAGTTAGTTGAACCGCCAGTCCTTGCGGCTCCGGACGATATAGAGCTCTTATTGCAATATGTGGCTGCTAATGCCCGGGCTGTTAGTGCGGCCATTATTGTGGAGCGCAAGGAGGCTGGAAAGGAGTATCCAGTTCAATGGCCGATTTATTATATCAGTGAGGTGCTTATGGAATCAAAGCAGAGGTGTCCGCATTGGCAGAAGCTGGTGTATGGGTTTTTATGGCAAGCCGGAAGCTCAAACATTATTTTCAAGGTCATCCTATCACAGTGGTTAGTTCAGCCCCTCTGGAAGACATCATCCAAAACAGAGAGGCGACTGGTCGAATTGGCAAGTGGGCTATTGAGCTTGGACCTCACGGGCTCAAATATACACCTCGCACAGCGATCAAATCTCAAGCACTTGTGGACTTCATCAATGATTGGACAGGGTTGCAGGCACCAGAGGAAAAACCAGACAACACTTATTGGACTATTCACTGTGATGGGTCCAGGCAATTGGAGGGCTCGGGGCTGGAGTCATTTTAACTCCCCCACGAGGTGACAAATTTTTTTATGTTCTCCGCTTAATGTTCCCTTGCACTAACAATGCAGCTGAGTGTGAGGCCTTACTCCATGGTCTACGGATGGCTAAGGAGATGAACTTAAGTCGGGTTAAGTGCTTCGGTGATTCGGACCTGGTGGCTCAGCAGGTATCTGGCACTTGGGATTCTAAGGATCTACTCATGGCTGCATATCGACGGGGGGTGGACATAGTGGCTGGTCATTTCAAAGGTTGTCAAGTTGACCATATAGACCGGCGAAAGAATGAAGCGGGGGATGCTTTAAGTTGTCTAGGCTCTCAGCATAAACCGGTCCCACCTAATGTCTTCCTCGATGTACTACATAATCCGTCGGTCAAGATACCAACAGAGGAGGAGTTGGCTATGCCTGACCCGGAGGCCCAGTGGGTGGCGGCTTTGCATGTTATACCGGATTGGACAGTCCCGTACCTGGCTTACATGAACCGAGGTGAGTTACCGGAGGATGAAACCTTGGTGTGGCAGATAATCCGGCGATCCAAGTCAATGACCATTATCAATGGGGAGTTACATCGTTACAGCGTCACAGGAGCAATTTAGTGTTGTGTGTCTCCTCAAGAGGGTTGTGAGATTTTGCGAGAAATCCATGAAGGAGATTGTGGTCACCACGCCGGTTCAAAATCCTTGGTGGCTAAGGCTTTTCGTCACGGTTTCTATTGGTTGACGGCTCATGCTGATTCTGTGGATTTAGTAAAGAGGTGTGACGGTTGTCAGAAGTTTGCACGCCGCGCCCATGTTCCGGCTCAGGAGTTGAGAATGATTCCAATCACTTGGCCGTTTGCAACTTGGGGGCTCGATATGGTTGGACCCTTTAAGAGATCCAAGGACAAAAATACCCACCTATTGGTGGCGGTTGACAAGTTTACCAAGTGGGTAGAGGCAGAGCCAGTCAGTAAATGTGATGCAGCCAGGGCGGTTCAATTCATCAAAAAGGTGATATTCCGGTTTGGTTTTCCACACAGCATTATAACTGATAATGGTACTAATCTGTCCAAAGGTGATATGGAGAAATTTTGTTAACGTGAGCACATCCCGCTTGATGTAGCGTCAGTGGCTCACCCTCTGTCTAATGGTCAAGCAGAGAGGGCAAATCAAGAAATTTTGAGAGGTATCAAACCCCATCTTATGGTTCCTTTAAAGCAGACGCCGGGTTGTTGGGTGGAGGAGTTACCTTCTTTGTTATGGAGTATCAACACCACACCAAACCGATCGACGGGTTACACGCCTTTCTTCATGGTTTATGGAGCAGAGGCGGTTCTTCCTAGTGACATCCGTCATGACTCGCCCCGGGTGGCGGCTTACATTGAAGCTGAGAATGAGAAAGCACGTCAGGACTCACTGGACCTGTTAGATGAGGAGCGTGATTTAGCAGCAGCACATTTGGCGATTTATCAGCAAGATCTCCGACGTTATCATAGACACCGGGTTAAGACCAGAACTTTTCAAGAAGGCGATCTGGTGCTCCAGCTCATCTAGGATCAGACTGATATGCACAAGTTATCCCCACCTTGGGAAGGACCTTTTGTGGTCAGCAAAAACTTGCACAACGGGTCATACTACCTTATCGACGTTCGAGAGCACAAAGACTCACGCAAATCAGAGGAGGAGACCCAACGGCCATGGAACATAGCTCTTCCTCGACCTTACTATATTTGAGCCATAGGCTCTTCTTATGTACATACTTATGACAATGTATATATTATATAATAAACCGGAGCCTCAGCTAAAGCGGGGTCTCTGTTCTTTTTACATCATGTGTGGTTCCATGGGGGCTTCTACTTACAAAGTGGAGTTCTATTAACCCAGCCTATAAAGCCACATAGATATGAAGGAAATCACTAGGGGGCTTGGTCGTATCCAAACCATAGCTACACCTCTTGATCGGTTTAAAACCAAAAAGGGAAATCACTAGGGGGCTTGGTTGTATTTACACCATAGCTACACCTTTTGATTGGCTTAAAGCAAAAAGGAAATTATGTGGAACCAAAGACAATCTATTGCATAAAGCACAACTCAAACATAGGTAACCATTGAGCATAGCTCAAATATTACCTGGGGGCTCCTTGCTTCTCAAAGAACAACGATCTTGCACCCTTGTAATAGGCTATCAAGCCAGGCTTGGACGCCAGGTGTATTCACCTAAAACCCCGGGTTATCCTGCCTTTTTAAGTAAGCCACTCCGTCCATGTAAACCTAGTATGACCCATCGAACATTTGACAAGTCAATCTCATAGACCCTGAACTTGTCAAAGTTAAAACGGTGATTGGTTAAAGATTGAGGTCCATCTTAAAAGGCTTTGCAAAATGGTTTAGCTCAGCGGCCTGGCATCCCATGAAAAGCCTCGATTTAGGGCCTGGCAGCCCATCAAAAGCCTTTCATATTTCTTTTAGATTTTCTGTGTTAAAACATCTTTTGATAAGGGATTTATGAATATTTTCTGATAAACCGGTGTTTATTACAACCCAACGTGGCTTTCAACGCTCAGTTGTCAGTACATGATCAGTTCTAAACTGGCGGTAAGTTGCTCCGGTCTGGTTTTGACTAGATGTCACCAGCATTATATGAACAAACCGGTGGTTATCATAACCGGCAAGAAGGAAAGAAGTCATCAATACTCCAGATTGGTGTTTTCACCCTTACTATACCAATGGATTGATAGCCAACAAGATATATCACAGGTATCATCTATTTTATATCTGATTATTACAATCTTGGTTATCCATCCAAGTTATGGATATATTTTGGGCATCATGACCCGTCCAGTGGTAAACCACTAGGACACTTTTAAATTCTTATCTGCAGGATCAAGTTAAATAAAAGCCATAATGGACTATGCATATAAATCCCAAAGGCATGGGAAGTTCTTAGTATCAAGCGAGGCAAACATGCTCGATGGCATGACAGATAAAGTGTTCACGCTATCCTATTACAAGGCGCTTTAAACAGCCCAAATTGAACAATTGTTTTAATAAGAGCGGCACATTGCAACTGATAAACCAGCCTCCGGTTTATGATTCCTCCTCTAGACGGCTTGAAGATTGAGGGTCATCTTGAGCGGTCGCATTCTCCTCATCCCTACCCAGTCACTGGAAATCAATCGTTGACCAATCGATTCCAGTTAAGGCTTGAAAAACATCTTCTTCATGAATAAGGTTGGAAGGGTCAATGTCAAGAGCGTAAGTATGCTTACGGATTGGCGGCACAAGATCTTCTACATTATGAATCAGCGCGGGCTGTCTTTCCCCTCAAAATCGTAAACCGGTTGGAAATGAGATAGATCTGTGTCATCCGCCAATTTGCTTGCTATAGGCCGCATCTCCTTTGTCAGCCTTCGGAGATCGTCATTATTGAAATATGTACCGTCTTCCTTCACACCAGGGTAGCCTTTGACGATATCTGCCGATTCAAGATCTGGAATCCACGCCTTAGCCCGGATTAGTGCGGTCAGTGCACCGGAACTTGCGGCTGATCTCTTCAGTTCATCCAACCGGGTAGGCAGCATGGCCAGTTTTTCGATGGTTTCTTTTATCAGCATTGGAGGAGGCTTGTTATAAGATGTCGTGCAAATCACTCGTTGGGATCTAGAATACAACTGTTCTATCAAAGTATAGGCCGCTTTAAGCTTCATCCGCATGTCGGAGCCCAGATGAGTAATGCGGGTCCCTGTCATGGTAAAACATCAGTAAACTAGTCATTCATAAGATATTATGAATTAGAAAAACTTCATGAGAGGGTACTAACCAAACACAGCAGAAATCATAGCATTAATCTGCCGCTTTAAGCCAGTCAGTCCTTCAACCACCGGCTTCAGGGCTGCTTCTACGTCTTCGGCCTTCTTTGTTAAACCGGCCTTCTCTGTCTCCCGGTTTGCACGCTCTTTATTAAAGGTTTCTTTCAGCTTCTCCATGGCTGCTAAGGCATTTGTCAGCTCTTCCTTGGCCTTGGAAGCCTCTGCTTGCTGAGATTTAACATTCTCCTGAAGGTCAGCGGTTTGAGCATCCTTCTTACTCAGCTTGGCCTACAAAGGCAAGATATATCACCAATGGGCTATGAAGTACCAAGCGTATAACAAGTTATGCACTTTGTACTTGGGGGCTAATGCCTATTTGCTCTATCATCAAAATATTTTTTGCAAGTCTCAAGTACAATGCAAGCATTATCTTTGATACTTGGGGGCTAATGTATATCTGTTCAAAGTTGAAACATTGATTCAAGACCCGGTTTACCTTGGAAAGATAAACCGGCCCTTGGGGGCTACTTGAGTTGGTATTCACAAATTGGATTTACGAAAGGAAAAGTGATGAAAATACCTCATAGCGCTCCTTCATTAGATTTACCAAACCGGCTTCATAATCACGGTTTGAGTGCAGACGGTTTAGGAAACCAGAGTGGAGCTCTTGAGCACTAAGATGGGCATAGCTAGATAAATCGGTGCTCCATTTGCCTTTCTCCATAGCAGCACGCTCTTCCTTGGCACTATGTTTTGGCAAAATAACAGGATGGCCAGGAGAGGTGTGACCAATACTAGTAATGATAACCTCGCCTTGTTTGTCTCCGGCAGCCTTTTCTAGAGTTGATGGAGTGTCAGTAATTTTCACTGGACTAGAAGGTCTGTCATCAGTCCGAATTGGATTTGCCGGTTCATCATCTGGCACAGCAGTATCAACTTCTACTTGTTCATCAGTATTATGATCTTGAGGGGGTGGTTCATCAAATGTGGCCATAGTGTTCGGACCCTCCGGTTCAGCAGTTTGCTCCGGTTCGGTAAGCACCTGGTCTTCGGATGGATTATTCACCCGAGCCTTTTTACTGGGTCTGGCTTTGGCTCTAAACAGAACAAGATGCAAAGGTTAGCATAGCATATAAAGTATGAAACATCAAAAGAAGGGGGTGAAGTACTTACTCAGCTATGATTTTGAGAGGAGGGAGTTGGGTCGTTGTTGACTCGCCAGAGGATGAAGGAGGTGTCACCTGATAATTCGAATCGAACGGATTAAGAGGTTGTCGGAAATAGCCTGCCTTGGGATAAGAAGTGTCAGAAGTGGGTGAGACCTCAGATCAGCGTTTTTGAACCGGGGTGTCTGGTAAACCGGTCGAAGTGACCTTTTGACCGCCGTGCCGGGTTGTGCGGCGAGCAACGTGCTGCCGTTTCTTCAAAATAAATGTTGGATCCAAGTGAGCAAGAGGGTGAGAAAAGCTTACTTTCCGGACCGCTTGACGGATTTTTTGTGTTGGCAGAGAGTCTGAACTGGAGGAAAGGATAATTACCTCTACATCGTCAGCTTGGCTGCCCTCAACGTCCTCCTGATAAGTACCATTATCAATGAGATGCATGAAAAGTGAACCAAGTTCTACCTCAACTTCTGGTTCGTCCGGGTCATCATCCAACTCTGAACTGATGCGTTCAGATGCCTTCCTCTTTGTGGTTTTCTTGACGGCTTTTGTTTTAGGACAGGAAGGCTTTGCCGCTTTTTCTTGAGGTTTCTTCTTCCAGAACGGATCATCACCCTGTTTAAAAATAAGCAAAGGGTATTCAAGGATTGTACAGGCTAAACATATCAAGTGTAAAGCAGAAGAACAATACTTACAACAGGCAGTTTGTTTTGCATGTAAAAGGGGTTTAATCTGGTTTGGCGATAGACAGCTTCATATTCGTTCTATATTTTCTTGACAGACTCAGTGACTTCTTCATCTGTTAGTTGAATATTGATATGACGTTGGGAGTCTTCTACTTCACCAGTATACTCGCACATTAAACCGGAGCGGCGACTTAATGGCATGATACTCCAGGATATCCAGCAATGGACGAAGTCTACACCTGTTAAACCGTTGGCCAAGAAGGCTCTCATTTTGGCGAGTTGAGGTGCGTATGGGGCCCGTTCGTGGGCACTTAGTCGTTGTGGAAGTGGATGAGTATTGGCAAGCCGGTGGGCATCAGGGGAGGTATCTCTACAGTAGAACCAAGTTTGATTCCACTCTTTGGGGTGACTGTGCAGCTTGGCATGAGGAAATTCAACCTCTTTTCTTTTCTGAATGGATACGCACCCAAGTTCAGTGTTGGGTCCGTCTACAAATTCAGTGCGCCGGTTCAGATGGAAGAAATCCCGGAACAGCTCGATAGTTGGTTCTTCTTGTAGATACACTTCACAGAATACTTGAAAGTTGCATATATTGGATACCGAGTTGGGTCCAATATCTTGAGGGTGGAGTTGAAAGCTGGCAAGCACATCTCGGAAAAACTTTGATCCGGGCGGTTTAAAACCACGACCTATGTGATCAACAAGCACCACTACCTCACCCTGCTTAGGGTTAGGAGGATTTTCCGGCCCAGGAACTCGCCACCGGATCTCATTCTTCTTTGGTAAGGTACCGATCTTGACCATTCCATTCAGTTGCTCCTCTGTAACCCGGGAGGGAGCCCAGTTGCAGGAATAAAACTACTTGGCCATTGCAAATGAAAAGCTGGAAAGAAATGCCGGTTTACAATTCATTCATGGTGATGCATAAGGTACAATAGGACAAAGGAATCCAAGTATGTGAAATTGGTAAACCGGAGGCTGATACAATTATGAATGCCAAAGCAGTAAGCGGAAACAGGGATATATACATATTATTGAACCGGAGTATGACAATGGAGATAAAAGGATTGCCGGTTTACAAGGGGACTAATGGAATATAATAGATTGCTCTCTACAAGAGTAAACCGCCTATATGATAAAGAAGGTACAGATCTAAGGAAAGAACGACTAAGCAAGATAAAACAGGTTTCACAAGATAGTATTGAAATTTTGGATCTACCGTAAGTCAGGAAAAGGGAAAATATTGAGACTTAAAAGTTTGGTCCCGGAGCAGTTCACAAAAGGTTCAGATCAAGTTACGATGTATTTAAGGTTTGGATCTAATGGCTGAGGTAAGAAGTTTCATAGCTACTATGCGAAACACATCAAGATCAAGTTCTACTATCTATGGGTTGACGAAGAACACGAGGAGAGCAACATGAACCCACATGAACCCTAACGGATCTACAGACGAAAGAGGAGAGGCTTACAGCAACGGTTGCGGTAGCGGAGATGCGCCGCGTCTTTCTGATGCAACCAGGTTGATGTAGCAGCCAACGGAGATGCAGAGGCGGAGTTTGACGACGGCGGCGGCGCTCGGGTGCAGGGGCGTCGCGAGGAGGAAGAAGAAGCAAAGAGATGAAGGGGGAAAGAGGATGACGCTTGGTCCTATTTATAAGGAAAGTGGAGAGGTGACAAGTGCAAGAATCGAGGAGCCTGAATATTGAATACTTAACAGAGCGGTCGCCTCGATTGTCGGAAGTTCATTAACTGAAGGTGAGATTTATCATTTTTAATAACAAAGTGACGTCATGGCGATTTATCATGATCCTAGAGTATGACGTCACGGCGGTTTACAAGATCAAGGTGAAAATGCAAAGGAGGAATTTATCCAAGTATGGAAGATTGACATGAACAAGTTCAAACCAATCTGGGGCCTAATGTTGGGGATATTATTATTGGACGCAAACCGGCCAGGAGTAGCCGGGTTAACTCTATGAAGATTAGAATCCCATGAAGACGTAAGGATAGTGGTGCTTTACAAAGGCCCTAGGCCCAAAGGCGGGTTAAGGCCTATAGATATAAACCGACTTTCTCATGTAACTTGTATTGTAAGATAGGAAGGATAGAGACCGAGCCGGACACGTTTATGATCCGGCCTCGGGACTCTGTAAACCGATGGGCATCAACCTGTGTATATAATGGGACGACCCGGCAACGGTTTAGCGACAACACACAACAACTCGAGAGCCAGGCAAAACGCATTTGCTCCCTAGTCATCGAAACCCTAGCAATATCAACACAACTAGACGTAGGCTTTTACCTTCATCGAAGGGGCCGAACTAGTATTAACCCCTTTGAGCTAACCCGTCGCGATGGCTCCACGACTAAGTCATTTCACCAGGACATCTGCCGTGACAAAACCACGACAGGACTCATGCTCCGAGTCAAGCTACGAGACCGCACATGAGACCTTACCTTTGGTCTTAGAGGAGAGTGATGATGTGCCATCTTCGGCCTTCATCCACGGTTACGACTATGACATGATTGAGCATGGACACATTTGCACCAACATCTCTCCGGCACCGACATGTGACGAGATGCCCCAATTGCCATGTGAGGAGAGACACCACCCCATGAGTGAGATGAGTGACTCCACCATACGTGACATTGATTGCATTTCCTATGAGAGGATGAGAGTGACCACCACTACCCCCACACATGAGAGCATGACACACATCCTATGTGAGGTTGAGAGCCATTTGAGTGACTCCACCAACCATCTGAGTGAGAGCATCCAAGAGGGAGTGAGTGAGCCACAACAGTTAGTGAGTGAGGTAGTTGAGACGACATGTGAGGCCACTTTGATTTCTAATGACTTAACCTCTACTCCTAGTGTGTTTTCTTCTTTGGTGCTAGGTCTCCTACATGATGACATGCCTATCCTCGATGAGTCCAGACCTCCAATGGAGACGACAATGGCCATGGTGGAAGAAGATGCACCCCCCACATGGTGCCATCAAGATGAAGATGACCACGTCTTGGTCTTCGACACCTCACCTACAACACATGAGCGATGCTCTAAAGGTAATATAAGTGATGGTGTTTCTCTTGTCCCACTAGTGGACTATCTCACCAATGATTGCTTGCATGATGTTGATCCACCAATTCACATACTTCATGCTAGTGCAACTTCTTCATGTCATGACTTACCTATTTATGATGAATATGATGACGAGCATGTTGATTTGCCTAGTTGTGATGCTATGCTCCATATGATATCATGTGAAAATTCTTTTGGTCACATCATGTTTGACAATCCTTTGAACTTCTCATATGCTATGAGTGAGATCTCCTATATTGCATCATTTCAATCTCAACATAGTAACGATGCATGTCCCATTAAAATCAATCCCATTTGCACTTATGGCATAGATAACAAGATGATGGTCATTGGCTTTTGTTTTCCATGTGATGATATTGCCATGCTTCCTCTACATGATTTGTGCAATTAATCTACTATGCCATGCCATGATCACAATGTTTCAAATATGCATTGTTTTGGATATTGTCAATATTCTCCGTGTGATGTTTCCATTAATGCTCATGAGGAGACCCCCATAGTTTCCTCATACATATTAGGAGATTTTGATGCATTCCATACATTGCATGATTATCATTGTTGTTTTCACCATATGCATTCGATGAATAACAATGCTCTACATATTTCTTGTGATGTGTCACACAATTTGAGTCTCCATTATGCTATACATAACAACAAACCTATCATGATGGATGACATGTTTCTATATCATGCATGTCATTTATTTGAGCATTGGCTATTTTGTGCTAACCAACACTTGCACGTGCGCATCATGATGGATGATGTGTACATATACCACGCACACACAATTTTCCCTTTGTCTTTGTTTTGTGTAGGTACTCACGTATACTCGTCAACCTCTCAATCCCAAGAGTTGACGAAACGAGCTCTTGAGAGCAAAGATGACTTGGGATCCCATGGACTATCCTTACCACCGTTCCTTTTGATATAGGCGAAGGTGTCCTGATGTTGCGATGAGATGGTGGCTATCGTTTCTTTGGGAGTCAACCTTGACGATCCGACTACAAACCTGCGAGACGTCGCGCCTTAGCAATCGCTAAACCAACTTCCGAGGGGTTATTGACCATGTCGGAGCACGATCAACCTGACCATGAGGGTCTGTTTCCTGCGAGCAAACAAAGAACAAGCAAGAAACTGAGATTGCAATCTGGATATTGCGAATATAAGATGAAAGCTTTATTGATCAAGGTGGGGTTCTGTGACGTCTTGGTCTGGTCGTTGGACACAAACGAAGTACACGAAGTTGCAACTATGGCAAACTTTTAATCTAAACAAAACCCAAAGTTTAAACGACGCCCTAAGGGCTGTATATATGGAGGAAGAGGGGGGGATTTTGTGGCCCTTGGAGGAGGGGTCCGAAACCAACCCTAACTCTTGTTTCCCCACACATACGGACTCTAAAAACAGCATATACTTAAGTATTTCGAAAATACGTGGGCCTCGCCCAATAATAAGGTGACACAACACCTAAAATAGCCTCTGGATGAAATTTATGAAGTGGCATCTTGTGTATTTCGTCCAAGGCTTCATGCACTCCATATGGTGGCTTCAAAGTCCTGAAATCATCACTTGTAACTCCGTTCTGGATCCCCTTGCGCATGCCATCATCTCGATGCTTCAACTTGTTCCAAGGTTCATATTTCTTGTCCAAGCTAGGCCCTTCATTTGTAAGCAAAACAAATGTATCCAATTTAGGAAGCATCATATTCTCATGAACATTAGAATTGTTACCAAGAAACAAAAGTACCTGATAATTCAATTGGTGTGCGCGAGCTCTAGTAATTGGTCCAGTATGTATAGCAGTAGGGGCTGTGGGTGTAACAATGGTATTGATGTCCTCATCATCCTCCCCTTCTTGAAATGAAGTCGTCCTTGACGAAAGTTCATCGTCCTCACCCAAATAAGGCTTCAAATCTGCAATGTTAAAAGCGGGACTAACCCCAAAATCTGCAGGCAGCTCAGGTTTATATGCATTATCATTTATTTTCTCTAACACCTTAAAAGGACCATCGACATGTGGCATTAGGTTTGATTTGTGCAAATTAGGAAATCTATCCTTACGCAAATGTAACCAAACAAGATCTCTAGGTGCAAACACATCATGTTTTCTACCCTTATCTCCAGCAAGTTTATATTTAGCATTCATACGCTCAATGTTTTCCTTAGTTAACTCATGCATTTTTAAAATCAATTCAACACATTCTTTAGCATCAAAATTAACCTTCACCGAAAATGGAATAGGCAACAAATCAATAAGTGCACGAGGTAGGAAACCATACACAATTTCAAAAGGACACATCTTAGTAGTAGAATGCAATGAACGATTATAAGCAAATTCAATATGAGGCAAGCATTCTTCCCACATTTTCTTGTTAGTCTTCAAAACAGCCCTAAGCATAGTAGACATCTCCAAAAGTTTAGTCCCCAACTTATCCCATAAACATCTCCAAAAGTGGCTAAGAAATTTAGTATCATGATCTGAAACAATAGTATTTTGGCACACCATGCAAGCGAATAATTTCACGAAACAACAAATCAGCAACATTAACAGCATCATCGCTTTTATGACATGGTATAAAGTGTGCCATTTTCGAGAACCTATCCACGACAACAAATATGCTATCCCTCCCCTTCTTTGTTCGAGGTAAACCTAAAACAAAGTCCATAGATATATCCTCCCAAGGAACAGTAGGTACAGGCAAAGGCATATATAAACCATGAGGATTGAGTCGTGACTTAGCTTTTTGACATGTAGTGCAGCGAGCAACAAAACGCTCAACATCCCGTCTCATCTTTCGCCAAAACAAATGTGTAGCAAGTATATCCTCCGTCTTCTTGACGCCAAAGTGTCCCATTAATCCTCCTCCATGCGCCTCCTGCAACAACAAAAGACGAACGGAGCTAGCTGGAATGCATAGCTTGTTAGCACGAAACACAAATCCATCGTTAAAAATGAACTTGTTCCAAGTTCTTCCTTCCTTACAATTCTGCAATACATCTTTAAATTCAGCCTCATGCACATATTGATCTTTGATGGTCTCCAAACCAAATATTTTAAAGTCAAGTTGTGAAAGCATAGTATAATGACGAGACAATGCATCAGCAATAACATTTTCTTTACCCTTCTTGTGTTTAATGACATAAGGGAAAGTCTCAATGAATTCAACCCATTGAGCATGTCTACGGTTAAGTTTTGCTTGACTTTTAATGCGTTTCAAAGATTCATGATCAGAATGTATAACAAATTCCTTTGGCCATAAATAATGTTGCCATGTTTCTAAGGTCCGAACTAGAGCATATAATTCTTTATCATAAGTAGAATAGTTCAGACTAGGCCCACTCAATTTTTCAGAAAAGTATGCAACAAGTTTGCCATCTTGTAATAACACACCTACTAATCCAATTCCACTAGCATCACATTCAAGCTCAAAAGTCTTATTAAAATCAGGAAGTTGGAGTAAAGGAGCATGTGTCAACTTATCCTTCAACACCGTGAAGGCTCCTTCCTGTGCGGTACCCCAAACAAAAGGCACATCCTTCTTTGTAAGCTCGTTGAGAGGTGCAGCAATGGTGCTGAAATCTCTCACAAAACGCCTATGGAAACCAGCGAGGCCAAGGAAACTCCTCACTTGTGTGACCATTTTGGGCTGCGGCCAACTCTCAATAGCTTCAATCTTGGCTTTATCAACTTCAATTCCCTGTGGAGTAACAACATAGCCAAGAAAAGATACTTGGTCAGTGCAAAATGTGCACTTTCCAAGGTTACCAAACAAACGCGCATCACGTAGAGCAATAAAAACAACACGTAAATGTTCCAAATGTTCCTCCAAAGATTTGCTATAAATCAATATGTCATCAAAGTAAACTACCACAAATCGTCCAATGAAAGCACGTAAAACTTCGTTCATTAACCTCATGAAAGTACTAGGTGCATTAGTTAACCCAAAAGGCATGACTAACCACTCATATAATCCAAAATTAGTTTTTAAATGCTTTTTTCCATTCATCTCCCAATTTCATTCAAATTTGATGGTATCCACTATGCAAATCAACTTTGGAGAATATTGTAGAGCCACTCAATTCATCAAGCATATCATCTAGCCTAGGAATAGGATGACGATAACGAATAGTAATATTATTAATGCCTCTACAATAAACGCACATACACGACGTACCATCCTTTTTCGGCACTAAAATCATAGGAACAGCACAAGGACTAAGGGATTCGCGTATATAACCTTTTTCGAGCAGTTCTTGTACTTGACGCATAATCTCCTTCGTCTCCTCTGGATTGGTACGGTATGATGCATGGTTGGGTAATGATGCACCGGGAAGTAAGTCAATTTGATGCTCAATCCCCCGAAGAGGTGGTAATCCCGGTGGCACGTCTTGTGGAAAGACGTCAGCGAACTCCTGCAAAATGTTAGTGACAGCAGGAGGCAAAGAGGAAGGCATGTCCTTGAATTAAAATAATGCCTCTTTGCACACAAAAGCATAGCAAACAGATTTGCTAAAATCTAAATCATCAATATCAGATTTGGTGGCAAGTAAACATGCACTTTTCAATTTAATTTCAGAAGCAACACTAGATGATTTATTATTAGGCTGCATTTGTTGCTCAAATTCTTTTGCCACAATCTGATTTTCACTTTTATTTTTCTCCTGATTTGCTTTATTAGCTCTATTAATATCATCTTTCAAAATGGAATCAGGAGTCATAGGAAGGAAAGTAATATTTTTATCCTTATGAACAAGAGTATACTGATTGTTTCTACCATGGTGTACAGAATTTTTATCAAATTGCCATGGTCTACCAAGTAATAAGGAACATGCTTGCATAGGTACCACATCACAATCAACATAATCAGCATATGTAGAGATACTAAAATGCACACGAACAGTATGTGTTACCTTAACCTTGCTGTTGTTGTTGAACCATTGGATGTAGTAAGGATGTGGATGTGGTCTTATGGTGAGAGATAGCTTCTCCACCATCTCCATGCTAGCCAAGTTATTGCAGCTCCCTCCATCTATGATGACGCGAACAGAACGTTCCTTCACAATTCCCTTTGTATGGAATAAATTATGCCTCTGATTTTGCTCAGCTTGTGTAACCTGCACACTCAGAACACGTTGAGCAACTAAACATTCGTACCTATCAGCATCTTTAGCAGCCATGTATTGCATCTCATGATCAGAATCCTCTCCACCGTGTTCTTCATGTGTAATAAGAGCCAAAGTCTCCTCATCATAGTCACTAGCGAACTCATACCAACCATCCTCGGTAACAATCATCACACGCTGAGATTGGCATTCTCTCGCAAAATGTCCTCTTCCCTTACAACAACGACAAATAATATCACTTGTGTGCCATGTTGATGCCATGGAAGAAGAAGAGCTCTGCGCAGGTCCGACAGGTGTGCGCTTGGCAGATAGTGGTGGTTGTGCCTGCTTTCTTGTATCACGGCTGGAGGTGGCACCTAATGGAGGTGCTGGTGGAGTGGAAGTAGAGGATGCACGTGGTATACATGATGAAGATCGACCTGTAGAAAAGTTAGTTCGCGCCAATGCATGTCGATCCTGCACTTCACGTTCAGCTTTACAAGCAAGATGGAATAAACGAGTGATATTAGTATACTCCTTATACTCTAGAATGTCTGAATCTCTCTATTCAATCCACCCATAAAACATGAAAGCATAGCTTCATTCTCGTCAACAATACCACATCTAATCATGCCAGTTTGTAATTCCTGATAATATTCTTCTACAGAATTTTTTCCTTGTCTTAAATGCTCAATTTTTGAAGTAATTCACGTTGATAATATGGTGGAACCCAACGAGCACGCATAGCAGTTTTCAAAGAAGCCCAAGTAGTTGAAATAGGATATAATCTACAATGTTCAGACCACCAAACACATGCAAAGCTAGTGAAAGCACAAACAGCAGCAGGAATACGCCTCTCCTCAGGATAATGTAAAAATGTAAGTCGTTGTTCAGTTTCTAACTCCCAAGTAAGATATATAATAGGAACATATCTACCCTCAAATGGTGAAATATTTAGTTTTAGTTTAGGAAGATGGTCATGTACCTCAGGTGGTGGTGCAGCCCTACCGTTGCGATGATATGCATGAGGACGACCTGGTGGTGGTGGTGCTGGTGGTTGCACGTAGTTCTGATTTTGGTCAACCTCATCCTCGTAATGGTCCTCCACCTCTGCAGTAGCAGCAAGAGCGGCAGAAGCATCAATAGCGGCACCAGAATTTTGCCCAGGGTCAATGGGAACGCCTTGTGCTTGTCCCACTTGATTTGGAAAGCGACGTTGTTGTTGTTGTGGTAGAGGTGCGTTAGGGGCAGCCGGTGGTGGTGGTGGAAGATGCACGAGCAATTCATTAAACTTGTTATCGAGCTTTGTTTTGAACGTCTTCTCCATGCCATCTATCTTCTCCATGGCCTCCTCAAATATGTTTAGCACATCTTGCACCTGTCCACTCATCATTTGCTGAAATTTATCATGCAACTCCTTATTTGTCATGTTCTCCTAGTCAGTCTCGTCGGCTTGTGATCCTGCCATGGTTAGCAGCAATAGAAACAAACAAGAATATGATCATACATACTACTAACAAGAGATGGTGGTGGATGTCACAAATTCGTCAAGCAAATCTCAAATTCTTACCAGTTCTTACCCAGCAGCAGGCGGTGATCGGCAACTGTCGTAGTCAAAACTCTCAAAGCTTGGATAGAGCGATTACCAGGAAGAGTCAAATGCACGACATAGATGTATATGGAGCCGGGAAGGCTTTTAATATGGTAGCAAAAAGGGCCAGCAATAATCAATTCAGAGATGCAAAGTTGAATAAACACTCAACGATGGTACTGTGCTGGTCCTAGGCTAGACCGTGCTAGAGACGCGAGCCTAGAACACTAACAAAATCACGCCACTGCACGTAAACAAGGGAAAAGCACACTCTGGAACTTTTTTCGCTCTTTTTTTTGCGCTCCTCTTTTTTTTGCGAAAATCACTATAATGGCGAGTGTCTCAAAACTCTAAAAGACTAGACTCTAAGACCAGCAACTAGACACGACGATGCAACCGCAAATTCAACAAAGCAAAATACTGAAAAGACTATGCAAAGGCTCAAATTGGTTCGGATATGATGAACTAACCCTAATTTTTTTGGCTTTTTTCGTGGACTGTAGGTATGAAGAACAGACTCGATCTAAACTACGAAAAACTGTAAAATCTCACCGAGCAACGTGGAAATCTGATACCACTTGATATAGACGAAGGTGTCCCAATGTTTCGATGAGACGGTGGCTATCGTTTCTGTGGGAGTTGACCGTGACGATCCGACTACGAACGTGCGAGACGTCACGCCTTAACAATCGCTAAACCAACTTCCGAGGGGTTATTGACCACGCCAGAGCACGATCAACCTGACCATGAGGGTATGTTTCCTGCGAGAAAACGAAGAACAAGCAAGAAACTGAGATTGCAATATGGATCTTGTGAATATAAGATGAAAGCTTTATTGATCAAGGTGGGGTTCTGTGACGTCTTGGTCTGGTCGTTGGACACAAACGAAGTACACGAAGTTGCAACTATGGCGAACTTTTAATCTAAACAAAACCCAAAGTCTAAACGACGCCCTAAGGGCTGTATATATGGAGGAAGAGGGGGGATTTCGTGGCCCTTGGAGGAGGGGTCCAAAACCAACCCTAACTCTTGTTTCCCCACACATACGGACTCTAAAAACAGCCTATACTTAATTATTTCGAAAATACATGGGCCTGGCCCAATAATAAGGTGACGCAGCACCTAAAATAGAGTATGGACGAAATTTATGAAGTGGCATCTTGTTTATTTCGTCCAAGGCTTCATGCACTCCTGATGGTGGCTTCAAAGTCCTGAAATCATCACTTGTAACTCTTTTCTGGATCCCCTTGCGCATGCCATCATCTCCATGCTTCAACTTGTTCCAGGTTCATCTTTCTTCTCCAAGCTAGGCCCTTCATTTGTAAGCAAAACAAATGTATCCAATTTAGGCAGCATCATATTCTCATGAACATTAGAATCGTTACCAAGAAACGAAAGTACCTGATAATTCAATTGGCGTGGGCGATCTCTAGTAATTGGTCCAGTATGTATAGCAGCAGGGGCTGTGGGTGTAACAATGGTATTGATGTCCTCATCACCTTTTGTGCAAGTTCTACGCGCATCTCTTCTACTTTTCTCTCACACGGCTATGGGTTATATATCGCTTGTCGCTTCATGCTCATTTTACCGTGTTCACTTTGCATGCTATGCTTACTTCTATGCCTTTACCATGCAATTGTGACCCTTCCGTGCATCTACCCATGATTCACCATTATGCTACTCCTATGTGTATTTGCATGCTTGGTGGAGATCCTTGTTGCTATTGCCATGTTTATCATGTGCCTCATGTTGTTGATACTATTTTGCTCATATCATTCTTTCATGCTTGTGCTATGTCATGTGAATTATTCATGACTACCATTTGCACACATGACATACTTGCCATGATTCCTTCTAGTACGTTGCATCTTTGCAAGACTAGCTTGCTTGACTTGATCACTAAGAATGCTTGCTTTGTCGCATCACCCATGTTCATTTCTTACTTGCTTTCTTGGGTTGATGACGTATATGTTCATGCCTCTCACATGACATATTTTGTTCATTGCCGCTTGCGTCCAATTGTTGCATCTATGCTTATTGATCGTGGAGACTTGGACACTTTACTTGTGATGCATGCTTTCTTGATTGAGCCTATTGTATTTGGTTGTTCTCGCATCATCATATGCCTCCATACTATGAAATGCTCCCTTGTACTTTCTTATGATGAGCATGATGCATTCACTTGTTGGGTATTTTACCACACGAATGATAGGTTTTGCATCTCCGCTAACCTCATTTGTTTTTCTGAGTATTTGTCATGTTCTTTCATGTTGAAGGATTCACAAGGCGATACCGTCATGACATAATTTGGTCATGTGAAGGAATACATGATGTGCAACACCAACATTTTCGAGAATCTCCTAAAGGTGAAATCCTTACCTTTGAGCCATCCTCAAATATGCATATTAGATGGGCCACTCTTTCATTGTTGTTTCCTTCTTATTGTCTACATGGTACATCTCGTGAACGGAGGAGTGACATTGAAGATTGGCTCTATGGACCTTCACATTGAGAGCGCTCGTACTTATTGGAAGCACCCACTACAAAAAAATACACTTTCGTGATGATGCGTGTTTGTCACAGTAGGTCGCATTTTTTTGTCATGCATGTACATCCATGACGATTTTATGACAGAATCAAGATAGTCATACATGTGTTGTCGTAGAAGTGTTCCATGACATTACCAAAATTATCATCACGGAAGTGTCCACTTCCATGACGATAAATCGCGCGTCACAGAAGTGCTTTCATCAAGGGTGACCGACATGTGGCATCCACCGTAACGGAACGACGTTAAGCTATCGGGTCGGGTTTTGGATCCGATAACCCGTTAACAGCCCCGACCAATGGGGATTTTCCACGTGTAAAATCATCATTGGCTGGAGGAAACACGTGTTGGCTCACCGTTGGGACATATGTCATCCGCTCATTAGACCGAAGGCGCCTATGATACGGTGACATGTGGAACGGCCCAACAGAGGCCCGTTCCTGTGAAAAGGCCGGCCCATTTGACTTGGTCAAAAGGTGGCGGGCCGGCCCACGGAAAGCATGTTAACGACATGTTCGCATATAGCCCATTTACAGCCTGCTAACCCAGGGCCCGTTACGCCCTATCCAAATTAGGCCCAGTAGGGTCATCTGGGCCATCCAATATGATTCAGCCCGTTTTAACTTCTGGCCCATGTGTGGCCCATGACTTCTTTCGGCCCATATGAGGACCTTTGTAACTCTTGGCCCATTAACGGCCCGTGGTGAAACTGGCCCGTAATGAACAGTGTATCACTTTATACCCATTAACGGCCCGTTATTCCATTGGGCCATTTCCAGCCCAAGTTATCTTTCGGCCTTCTCAGGGCCCATTGATTCTTGGGCTCATTTGCAACATTCGGTTACATATGGCCTGTTACTGTCATTTTCTGCTTGTGGGACAAATTCAGCCCGTCGTTACAGTCGGCCCGTTTGCGGACCGTTAATATGTTGGGCCGTTTTCATGTAAAAAAACCCGTTGGGCTGTTTTCATAGAGTTATCAAATACATCCTATTAACGGCCCGTTATGGTCCACGAATAGTACGACACATGATTGGCAAAATGATGATACGCCCCGTAGAAGGCCCATGGATCCTACGGCCCGTATGAGGCCCATGGATAGTACGGCGCTTAGAAGGCCCATGGATCATACGGCCGTAGAAGGCCCATGGACCCTACGGCCCGTAGAAGGCCCATGGATCCTAAGGCCCGTATAGAGGGCCGATGGATCCTATGGCCAGACGAAGGCCCATGGATCATACGGCCTGCATGAGGCCCATGGTTACAACAGTCCATGTGTTGCCATGATT
Source organism: Triticum aestivum (assembly GCF_018294505.1). Taxonomy (NCBI): domain Eukaryota; kingdom Viridiplantae; phylum Streptophyta; class Magnoliopsida; order Poales; family Poaceae; genus Triticum; species Triticum aestivum. Next base: position 339,119,492 of record NC_057812.1, on the reverse strand, counting down.
ATTTTGTCCTAGTTACCAAAAATAGGCTATTGTGGCCACTAGAAAAAAACAGAAAAAGAACTGCAGTGACTACAAGCAAACAACTAAACAAGACAATAAGGAAATAAATAAGCAATCAATTACCGCTATTACACATATTACATCCACCGGGCATCAAAGTTCGCCACCAGTGCAAATATAGGGAACAAAGCAGCACATTACATACACTGGCCGTCAAAATTGGCCACCAGTGCAAATAAACGCGGTAGCAAAACAAGAGCATAACTGAAACAACTTCAAAAGAGCTCAAGAAACATTATCCCGGGTATCCACCATGCCGGCAATAAGCTTAGCAAGCTGATTAGCTTTGTCATGTTTGGCGCTAAAATCCTCCAGGGACTTCCGCAGTCCTTCTGCTTCTTGTCGCAGCACAGCTGATCGATGTCTTTCAGCTTGTAGTTGGGACTCAAGAAACCGAACTGATTCAGACAGTGAGTTTGAATAGCTTGTGCAAGAGGTAGTGGCCAGTAACTCGAACACTAAACCAAGACAGGACTTTGGGGTTGTCTCGCTCTCTTCAAGATAGTCTTCCTTAGCTATTTTATCAACTTTGTTGGAGACCAACAAGGATGTGTCACTATCCTGAACCTTATCTGCATTACTTCCTTTACCATTGCTTAATAATGCACTCTTCCCCAATATTCTGTCAACATTCTAAAAGAAGAAACAAGCAGACACATAACAAGTTTAGCATGTACTAGTATATGAAACTCATTTCGGTGAACAAGTTCATTAGTAAGGTGGACAGGATTAAACTACCAAGTCTTCTATTACCAAGTACTAGTACATAATAAAAGCATCAAATAAATATATATGTATGTCCTATGGTCACTGCATTGTCTTGCCAAATCAAAATAGAGACACGGTTCAAATCATATCAGTTCAAGACAAAGTAGCAGTGAAAGAATACAAAGCATGGGAAACTACACGGCACAACAAGATTTCAGATGGGTACCACGGGTCTACATGTACAACAACACTATTGGCTCTGTTGTGATGCTAGTAATCTGCATGATATGAAAGTCAACTATATACACAATTGAAATTGAAATCAACAGAGCTATTGATAAGAGCAAACCTGTTAAAGAAACATGTGTGAACATACCCGCTGTGCCATTGGAGTTTCGATTGGATCCTTTAATTTAAAAATAAGTTTGTATGAGTAAATATAGTGATACAAGAGAAAAGCAATCATAGTTAAAAAAAGGCGCGCCTAAGCGAGCGCTTAAGCGCACCTAGGCTCTAGGCGTTGGCAAAATGCATTGCACATAACTACGCATAATCTATGCATAACTGCGCATAAGCATGCGCTTTGGTCAGTAAAGCGCAAGGTGGTGGCAAAACGCCAATTAACTCCTAGTGCTTTTTTGAACTATGATAGCAATGGAATCTTAAATTAGAACAGTTGTTCTTCAGGTTTAGGCACTTGTTCTACATGAACAGAGTACAGTAAGACGCAAGAATATAATACTTAAAAATAGAAAATGAGCTCATAGACCTTACCACATTCTTGGTTCGGGACCAGTACAGAACAAGGAGTTCCCAGTCATCGTCCAGTAAATATGTCTCAGGAGAACGTAAGGGAATTTGATGAGTTTGTTTGCCGGTGAAGTACGTTTTCTTCAGGTAATTCTGATACTGCCACCAAGCATTCTTGAAGATAGCAGAGGTATTAGCACAGGTTACCTCATCCTGAGTTTCCAAATCGGTCCTTCTCTATAGAGAAAATGGGAAAATTTGTTGTATTATAACCATCATGGAGGTAGGATGTATGGGACGAAGCAAAGTAATTGCCATGAATAACATTACTTACACATAACTCCTGAACAAACACCTGCAATTGGCATTTTCCTTCATCTTCAGTATAATATTTCCAAGATGGGAAGATATGCACATACGATTTAACAACATCAAATGCGATAGATGCTAAACTACGACTAGCTGGTTGTGCTTCCTCCACGGGAATAGGCGTACTAACTGGTGGAGTTGGGGTTCACCGTGATAGTACTAGCCCTTTGGGCACTGGAGCTGCCTTACTAACTGCTCTTGTTTGGGAGCTCTGTGGTGGAGATGGTGCTGTGTCAACAGGAACTGGGTTACTATCGGCTGGGGATGGAGTTAGATTGGGTGAAGCTGGTTCTCTGTCCATCGCAGTAGGGGTACAATCTACGAGAGTTTGGGTTATGTGTGGTAGGGCTGGTTCTTGTGCATGTACAACCGGGGTGCTATCTCCACCAAGAGGTAGCACTGTTTTAATTGAAGACCATGTTTTAGTCCGCTAGATACTGGCATCACCCGCTCCAATTCAAATGGCTGATAAACAGGAAACATAGTTGAATCTACAGACATTGTATGAGAGACAGATGCAATAGATAGTGTGGAAAAAAGAGGCCATGAAATAGTTGACATGTATATTGTTTAACTAAAACGGATAGCATGACATAATTTCACATATATGATGTCTATCTAAAATGGATAGCATAGCATAGCATAATTCAAAGATATGATGAATAACTAAACAGGATCGCATGACATAATTCACCTACATGTTATCTAAGTAATCAGGATCGCATCATTTAATTCACATATGTGATTTATATGCTAAACAGAGGGCATTCGATATGATGTCTAAACTAAGAACATGGTGTTGAATATTGTGTATATGATGTCTAAATTATGTAATGCAAGACACCATATGCATGATATGAGCAGTATAACCGTGCCAAGTTACAGCATACACCTCAGTGGGGGGATAGGACTGGTCATCTGTCTCTGAATCCATCTTTGAGAGCTATCGGGACCCAACAAGAGATCTGCTTCGACAGGTAGCACTGTCTGCTTTGAAGGCCTTGTTTTCACTCCATATTTTTCCATCTCCCACCCAAATGGCTGATTCACAGGAAGAGTAGTTTAATGTACAAACATTGTCGACAAATGGAAATGTAATGAAGAAAAGTATGGGCAAGATATCATTCAAATATATGATGTCTGGTTAAACAGGATGGCATTGCACATTTCACATATATTATGGCTGGCTAAAAGACATGAGACTGCATAATTCCCATATATGATATAGAAACTAAACAGGTGGCATTACAGAACATGTCTAAACTAAGCAGATGACATATATGATGTCAAAAGTAGGCACTACAAGGCAACATATGCATGATATGACTAACATCATCATGCCAAGGTAGAGCAAACACCTTGGGGGTAAATAGGAGTTGTCAGCGACGTCTGAATCCACCTCAGAACAGATATCTTCCTCTGGATTACAATCTGGAGAGGGGTGGGGAGGGTTTTCCATTGAACCCACCATGGAGCGATGTCTGCATGACATTGTATTGTTGCGCAAAACTCTTCTCTTTTTCTCTACATGATCAGCATGACTGTGTACAATATCCGACATGCATACGAAAAAAATATGGTGAGATTATGTAAGGAGAGCATGCAAAAATTTAGAGTGATGGTAACAACCAGTGGATCGACGTTTTTCCGTTGAACAAAATAGCCCTAATGGATCGACGTGAATGTATAGTAATAAGTGATGCAACAAGTGTACAACCTCTTTGCCGTAGCCGTGTCGACCTCAGCATCATTGGGTTGGTCGTTGAAGCAGTTGAGGCAGAGGTGGCTGTCGGAGGTGTGGAGGAAGATCTGAGGAATCTGTAGACGGCGTCCAGGGCACTGCTCTGTTGTGATGGATCGTTCTGTCGTTGGAGCAGCTCCGGTGAGCTGTAAGACGTCAAGGCTGAAGCAGCACAAGACAGACATCGTCAATCTCAAGTGGGATTCTAATAGCATCTCCAATAGATGATGTAAAATGGATGTAAAATTAACATCACCAAAAACCATCTGACTACAACAGATGAGGTAAAAACTATTGACTCTGAACTTAACTGTCGAAACTGAAATTTGTTGCGGAATCTGAATGCTACTGTCGAAACTGAACACAATGGTAGCAGAGAGGCACTTGACATGTAGTTTAGGGAGGGCCTGCAGTTCATCTTCAACCTGCACCCCCCGAGCCGCCAACCACCACCTGCCGAACCACCGGCCACAGCTCCGCCTCGCCGCCCCGAAACAACTCGCCATCGCGCCCCGGCCAGCCCCGAAACAACTCGCCATCGCCATCGAGCGAGGGGGAGAGCAGCAGCAGCAGCTGGGCGAGCAAGCGATCGAGTGAGAGCCGGAGCAGCAGCAGCAGATCCGGCTGGTATGGACGCCGCTGCCGAAGGGGCCTCGCACTAGGGGAGAGCCGCCATGCAGATGTCGCCCGCGGCACCGGCTTCAAGGTAGCCACTCCATGGGGTGCAGGATGGAGCACCGTCGGCGCCGGGAGGTCGAGTTAAGGAGAAGGTGCGATGCGATGAGTGTACAACCTCTTTGGTGGCGCCGAGTAGGCCTCGGCTTCGTCCGAGGAGTCGGCGAGGATGTTGTGGTTCCAGTGAAGCAGGTTAAGGCGGCGCTGTGGGGATGGAGCAGCCGCGATAGACGAGGCGATCGTCGGAGCAGCTCCTTGGAGGTGGAGGACGGGGCGGCTGAACCGGCGGGACGGCAAGATGGACGACGAATCCTCATCCGGGGAGGTGGACGAGGGACGTCGAGCTGTTGCGGTGGACGACATCGTCGGGGAAGAGGCTCCGGCTGGGCAGCGGTGACGTGGCGGATGGAGGAGGGTGGGGTTTTGCGGCTGGAGCGGAGAGGTTATGGCGGCCTGGGATATCGAATGGCGAAAAGAGGGCGATGGGAGGGGGTGAAGCATGACTTAGGGACGCGCTTGTCCAAAATGTAGGGTGTGTTACAAAAGTACCCCCCCACTGATTTGAACTAGCGGCCCTTTCGGCTCAGGGTTAGAAGGGGGATTTCGCATGTCGGGGTTTGGCGGCTGGAGGGAGTTTTCGCGCGCGTTGTAATTTCAGGATAGCAAGGCGCGGGTTGTGAAGGCGCCAGTTTTGGGAGCACGATATCTGAATTTTTGGGATATAACAAGACGCGAGTTGAATTTTAGGGACAAGCCTAACATGTAGTAATATTGTACTTGTATGTACCAAATCAATTCGCACTTCCCTCAACCAAAAAGAAAACAAAAAAAATAAAACTATTCACACCACACAAAGAGAGAGTCTTGCCCCGTTTTACTATACAAATGCTATTCAAAGCTACTCCCTCCTTCCATCTATATAGGGCCTAATGCGTTTTTCGACGCTAACTTTGACCAAATATTAGAGTAATGATATATGACATGCAACTTACACAAAGCACACCGTTAAATTCGTTTGTGAAAGGTTTTTTCAATGATATAATTTTCACATTGTGCATGTCATGTACTATTAATCTTGTCAATAGTCAAAGGCGGTCTTAAAAATCTCATTACGCCCTATATAGATGGAAGGAGGGAGTATGAATCCATGTTATGTCCGATTAAATTTTTTCGCTTGCTGTATAATGCATGTAACCTACTCATACCAACATTTTAGTGCATTCCAAATGTCTATACTACCGTTGCAATTCGAACTAAATTTGAATTTGTTTCTCTATTTCAATAAGAATCTATAATCATGATTGTTGCCAACTTCAACCATCATAGTTTCCTTGCTATCCGCCAGATATAAATCGGACGGCCTATAATGCAGGATGGCAGGCACACCATCATCAACAACTCCGTTTTTTATAAGAATAGAGATAAAATATATTAAATGTAGTATAACATGTTCATAACCACACCATGTGTATCACCATTATATATATTCACACATGCGTCGGTTTGAAACACTATGATAAATTCTTCAAATATCTGAATTCGCTTTTTATAAGGAAGTATATATCATCTCTATTCGTCTTTTACACCCACACAACCATCTTATCTTTGTAGCTAGCGCTAACTTTCTCTTGTGCATGCACACGCCCGCATCCCTCTCACCCTCCCTCAGCATTCTCTAGCTCCATCGCGCAAATTCGTCTTTTCACTTTAGGTCGTTCACCCACGGTGTGTGTAGGCCCCCCAGCTCCCTCTTTACGGCACACATCGATCAATATGCCTCTCTAGCCAGGTGTGCCTAGCACAAACACAAGCTTCCCCTCTTCTCTTGTCACCGTCCATGCCTCACTCCCACCACTCTTTTCATCGTTCTCGTACTCGCACACTCCTCCCCCTCGATATAGTATGCCTCTCGTACCACCTCCTACATGCATCCCTCTCTCTCTATCCTTCTCCTCGTGCCTCATTTGCTTCTAACAAACACATGCATGTATACCGATCGATCTCCCAACATATACCTAGATCGCCTTTAACTACCCCCCCATCGATCGACGTACCTCACAAGTTATGTCTCTCCTTTCTCTCACAAAGGGCGATTGATCTTCCTATGTAGTTACATCTGCTTACCACAGCCACATCGTCCCTCCTCAGCATTCGTGCATGCCTCCTGACCCGTCTCTCACACGCACGTGCACAGACAACAAGCAGCCATCTCCTCTCTTATTGATATTGCGGGCGTGCCCTCCATTTGTCTAGCAAGCATATCCCACCATTTGCTAGAAGTAACTCCACTACCACCCCCTCCAACACTCTAGCTCTGTCTCTCTCCCAACCTTATTCCTCTCCTGCACATATGCATGGATGCCGATCGATCTCCCTTAATACATGAGGCAGATTGATCTCCTTAATACATGAGGTAGGCCTCTCTCCTCCTCCACACATACACCAGCCATTGTACCTCTATAGTTAATTGGGCCTCCCTCTTCCCCCACCACACACCGATAGTCGAGCGCTGCATGTAGGTATCCATGCCACAGAGACAAACTGCACATGTCCCATCTCACGTTCCAGTAGGCCAGCCACTCTATATCTTTGACGTGGGCACACACAAATTCGATGGCACTCTTTATCGATCGCGCGTGCACACACACATCATCCCTCTCTTTGATTCTATGGACACCTCAAGCCGATGATACCTCCACTCTCTTCTCGTGGATCGCCCCCGCTATATATGTTATATCCAGGACTCTATTTCACACACATTGCATATGTTACATTTTTTGATTGACCCCCCCCCCCCCCCCCGCAAAAAAACTCTCAAGAACCCACACACTATATCTCTCTAGGTTTGTATCTCTCTCACACAACCCCACGTAGGTGGTGTACGTATACAAGAAGAGAATAGGTGCACCGTGCACATACTCAAGCTTCGTGCCCAACCACACCCGCGCAGGTACACGGTGGAGCTCATTTCTTTATGAAATGGAAGCCCACGCGCTAATTTGAACGCACGTCGCGGTTGTTTACCTAGGGAGGTCGTGTACCACGCATGCACGAAACAATGTTCGACTTGACGCGTTGCCGCGTTATTTTTAAATAAAGTTATAGCGCTCAATGGCATGTACATAGAATATAAAACGATTTTTATGGAGAAAAAGGTAGTCCGCTCACTATATACAATGGAGCCTGCCTGCCTGGTTTGTCGCTCTTCAGAGTGTCTCACACAAGGTTGCGGTGGCCTCTCTCTCTCTCTCTCACCGTTGGTCACTAATCCGGCCGCATCCCGTCCGCCAGGGGAAAGGGAGGAAGTGCATCATTTCTCCGTTCGACGACGCTGAGGCAGCATGTCCCGATCTATGGTACACGCCGTTCTCTCTGACCAAGCTCCGGTGTGGCAGGGCCTACGCCACCTGCTCGCAGATTCCGCCCGCCGCCGCTCACCTAGTTACATCCTGATGACCTCCAGGTATCCCCTTCGGCCTAGCTCCACTGCCCGTCTTCCCACGTTGCTGCATGTGGATCTTCCATAGTTCTTTGCCCAAAACGTAGCTTGTCCGGCGTAGTTTCCATATTGCATTCTCGTCCTCACACCGTTTTAGACAAACACAACCGTGTTGTTATCTTCCATTAGGACAAGGAATATGCTTCTTTTTTGTCGTCGCATGTGTCATCAACTGTTATTGGCCAGTAATTGTTTCATTTCTACCTCTTTTTTTGCAAACAGGGCTATCCATTTCACCTCGTTGCTATTGCGACCTTTTGATGAACAGCACAAATCACTTTTTTCTTAAGAGTGTTTTGTGCAGTTGTACTAAAATGTCACACGGGCAACGTCTCTACATTTCAGTGCGACTGCACAAAGGGAGATTGATCCTCCTCATCCAACTCCGAGCCTAATCTTCTCCAACTAGTTAGTCTTAAGAGAGACTGCAAAGGTGACTGGCTTCTATTTGTGTGTTTATTGTTTCATCAGCATTCCTCTATTATCGTAATCACACTTAATATCTTTGGAACAGGGACGCTCAGCTCTATTTTAGTGGAACTGGACAAAATGATCGGAATGTTGCATGCTCCAGACAGCTACTTTTTTCCCAACATGCCTTGTTGATTTAGACAGAGCTGGGGGGACGTTGCTGCCAATGAAAGCATGGATCAATTTTAATTTAACACCTTCTCACAACTTTGTCTTCAGTTGGGATGTAATTATTAGCTCTGATCTGCTAATAATTGACATGCATTAGCAAGGAAGTTAGTTTTTTATTGTTTCCAAAAGAGCATCGATGGCAAGACACGCGAAACAAAAGCTGAAAGCTCACACCATTGTACAATTTCATGTCGCTGGAAAATTATTTGTATAGTACGTCAATTATGTAAACAAATGATGGAAGCTTGATAGCATTGCCAGAAGCCTCTTCATCATCCGGGTCCATGTGTCATGCACAAAATTATACTCCTTCGTTCCCAAATATTTGTCTTTTTACAAATTTCAAACTGGCATATTTTAGAGTGTAGATTCACTCATTTTTCTTTGTATGTGTACTCCCTCCGTTCCTAAATATTCTATTCATCTTTCTAGAGATTTCAACAAGTGACTACATACGGAGCAAAATGAGTGAATCTACACTCTAAAATATGTCTATATACATCTGTATGTGCCAGTCCATTTGAAATCTCTAAAAAGACAATTTGAGTAGTCACTCGTTGAAATCTCTAGAAAGACAAATACTCCGGAGTATATTTAAGAACCGAGGGGGTAGTGCACAACCGCATGGGAGACTCGGCTCGATTGTTGCGCCGCATTAATAGTGAGTAATGAGCAGTCAAATCATAAGCCCCACCTTTCCCACTGTAAGTTGCTCTGAAGAAGCAACCATCAGTACTACTCCATCTGTCACTGTTTATATAGCGCACTTTAGAAAAAAGAAAAAAATCTATGGGACCAAGGCGACTAGCAATCGGCCTGAAAAATAGCATTGGTAGTTATAGCACGTCATCTATTACTAGAGGGAATAATGTGTACACACATGCATGCAGTGCTTCCACCCCGGGTACACACATGCATGCACTTACTCCACTCCGTAGTAGTACAGTACATGGAGAGAAAATTGTGGACTTGATTGCGGATACCATGCCCTAATTAATTGAGCATTAAACCAAACGCGTCTAAAGTCTCTCTGGTGGTGGAAATGCATTGAGAGAAATGCATCATAATGAAGTGCGCCATGTAAACTGTGACGGAAGGAGGAGGAGTATGAAGGTTCAAAACCAAGTACGTGTATGGCCAGTCGGTCAACGCACCTCCTCTTGGCATATCACTGACATGTGGGACAGGAGTGTGAGCAAACCGATCTCAATTGACGGCAAAGAGCCAACCCGCCGTTCCTGGAGAGAGACAAGGAGCGAGAACACACAGACGGGCTCGCACGGAGGCCAAGATATATTCGAGCATGGTTGGTTGGTGGATATCATTCATTACATGTTGGGCTGCCATTTTCCGCCCTTCTCCGGAATAAACCTGTACTTTATTAGAGATAAAAAATAAGAGTACAGATGCTCCACCATGCGGTTCTAGTAGTAGTACTACTCGTACTACTTCGCTTGGCTCTTCGCCTCTTCATGAAGTCGAACAATGATGGTACTACGCATGTTGGGTACTATAGTGTATGCCTCTGATAATCTGACACCGAATGGACTGATGCATGTCCACCGAGGGTAGGTTGCATTAGTCAAAAGGCGTAAGCGAGCTTCACCTTGTCCTGCAAGCTTCTCCTTGTTCTGCGACTTGACGGGACACACCAAAAAGTAGTGCTAGTCCATACTCCCTCCTTTCCGGTTAATATGGCTTAATCTTTTTTACAGGTAAATGAGAGAGCTTTATTCATATATAAGCATTCTTAGGACGATCTGCCAAGACACTGGTCACTAGGAAGCGAGGTACCCCGCAAAAAAAGTAGTAGGAAGCGAGGTGTTTCATCAAGCCATCTCTCGGCCACATTCAAAGTGCAGCAAGCACGGTTCGCACGAAGATGCGCCGCATGGTTTGTTGACCTGTTTACATGCTGAATAACAAAAAAAGTGGAAATATTACCAAGTGCTACTATTTGTAACAGGATATGAGCCAGAATTAAGCGAGAATTATGGCGAGTGTTCCATGCAATCAACTTCCATTATCACATGGGAGAACCCTCGAAGAGAACCAAATGTGTTGAAGATTGCTTTATCACATTTTAAAATTATAATAAGAGTGCAGACGCTCCTCCCTCCGGTTCCTAGTACTAGTATAGTACGTACCTTTATAGACTATAGTAGTAGTACTAGTAAACTTTGCGCTTGGTTGTTCACCTATTCGTGAAGTCGAACAATAATAGCACTAGTAGTATAGTGTATGCTTCTGGCAATCTGACACTGAATTAAGTGTTGCACGTCCACTGCCTGAGCGAGGGAGAGCTTGCATTAGTCAAAAGTTTCTCCTTGTCCTGCGAGCCACTGTGCGCAAGCTTCTCCCGTCCTGCAACCTTCTCCTCGTTCGGCAAGTTGACGGGACACAGCAAAGTAATGCTAGTCCATACTGCCTCCTCTCTGATTAATATGGCTTAATTTCAAACGAGATAAATACACTGTCTATCACCGTATATTTGTAAAAATACGGTCAGTGGACTTCATAATACGCTCACTGCACTCAATATATATATTTTCGGTGTTTATACGGTCACTAGCTCACCCTGACTGAGTATGTGTGTGCATGCACATTTAGGTTGAGCAGTTGAGCGTGACCGTGTGTGTTCCGTCGTGTGCTGGGACATGCATGCATTAGGGCGTCGCACGCGTTTTTGCGTCCATGTGTACGTGTGACTGTTGCATACACGTAGGGGGAGTACGTGTAGGGGCCACTAAGGAGCAGTCAAATCATACAGTAAGTTAGTCGCAAGAAGCAACCATCATTTCACTCCTGAATGACACGTACGCAATATAAAATAGTTGATATGGAGAGAAAAATAAAACCACTATATATACACTAGCAGGAGCCTAAGATACAAGCATGCTTGCTTAGGTTGCTCTCTTCACAAGCATAGAACGACGGGCCTGATCCCGCAGCTGGGGGAAGAGAACAATGTTCTGCGTAGACGCGGTCGACATCGGCGAGGGAGAAAACCCACAGTCGGTGCGTCCCAATCGGGGGTCACCGCGGTATGGGCCAATGTCGCGTCCCAACCGCCCTTCTAGCTATAGCCCGACGTCCCAGGTAGTCCATCTTCCTTTTGGATCTGGCTTGCTCCACTGCCGTAGCTCCATCTCCATGTCGATCTTTCTCTACTTCTACCGGCTTCTACTTGTGATGAGTTTATGTCTCATGAACTAGTGCCAGTACTATTATTCTAATCACACTTCTTCAATATCTTTGCCATCAGGGATGCTCAGGTCGATTTTAGTGGAACTGCACAAAAGCATCATATGATCCGAGGGTGCCAGCCGTCTTTCCTTCGACAGGTTCTACCTGGCCAGGAAATTAAATCATGTTTAGGGTTTAGGGTTTAAGTCGTAGTGACCCCATCAGTAGTTTTTCTTTCGTACAGGCTCTCACAACTTTTTTCTTTAGTTGTGAAGTAAATATTGGCTATGATCTGTGAATCATTGAGATGCATCAGCATGCGTGTTAGTTTTCCTTTGTATTTGATGGAATATTGTAACGGGGCAACCTTGGAATAGGAATAAAAATGGAGTGGAAAGTTTCCGTTTTTCCGGAGAAAAAATGGAAACGGAGAGAAACCAACGTTTCGTTTCGTTGGATCCCGCCATCGAGTAAAACCAACATTTAAATCACGTCTGTCGTGTTCGTGTCTCACCCTCCTCCACGGCTCGACCCCACACGGTCGCTCGGCATGCCACTTGCCGCAAACCGAGTATACAATAACTTTCCCGCCTGCTAGTCGATGGATCGCGCCATGGAGTACTAGCACTACTGGAAGAGATTGACGAGTTGGGGGAGGACAACTAGCTGTAGCACGGACTCCCAAGAACTTTTTACATGCATGTTGTAGCCGGCTATTGCGACCTTTGAACGCGGAGCAGCCGTGCGCACCCGGAAGCGGCGCGGGCGACGCTCTCTCGACCGGCGCACTGCTTCAATGCCGGCGCCAGTGAGAGGTCGCGTCCGCTCTGGCCGGGCATGAATGCGGCACTGGCCGTTTTGGGCGGGAAGCACGCGCGGGTGATGAAGAGGGTTCGGGTTGGTCAGGACCGGCCGTGGCAGTGGTCCGGACGTGCGCAAACAATAGATGATGTACGTTAATATTGCTGCATATATAATTAACAACATAAATAATGTGCCAGGTGGACAAATATGATTGCACATGGAGATGGAAATGGAATTTTACGTAAACACGGATATGCATGTCTATGTCTATGTGTGTGTGTGCGCGACGACTCTCGCGACCTGGAAGCGGGGGCGTGTTTTTGATCGAGTTTTCTTTCTTGGTACGTTAGAAAATCAGTTTGTCTAATTCAAATCTAGATGTTGTTTAAGGATATCACATCTAAGCTCCCACAAGTATATAATGTAGCTACAAGAAACAAAAAAACTAGGAAAAAAATAGACCACAAACAGAGTGGACATCAACTTAGATGTGACATAACTATGTCACATCTAGATGTGTCCTGGACATACCCTTAAAAAATTGTCCGCCAGTTTTCGGTTTTTTTCGGGAACGCGCGTATTCTATTTAAAACCACTGCCATGGAGAGATTTTTTTACTCCATTATAGCCTCTTGTTTGATAGAGTTTCTCGCGTCTCGCTCTCTCACCCTCTCCATATCAAAACAAGATGACAGTGTCCACTCTATCTCTCTCCTCACCGGTGGTCACAGATCCGGTCGAATCCCGTCCGCTGCGGGAGGTGATGAGGTGCAGCATTGACGTTGTCGCCGTCGGCGACGGAGGAAGCCGATGCGCACCATCCTCTCGGAGCCGGCGCTGGCGCGGACGAAGATCCTCCGCGCCTTTGTTCGCTATCGTCGTGTGGGCAGATCCCGCCTGCCCGCCTAAACGACATCTTACCCACCTGAGGTATAACTTCTTGTACTGGTCCAGCTCCCCAGGTCGCTGCGTGCGGGTTTTCTTCTATGCGACTACTCCCCGCTCCCCATGCATAGTAGCTAGGATTCATCGGCTGGTCCAACATCACCTTAGGAGCCCCCTGCTTGATCGAATAGCTGGCGTTGTTGAGTCTAGAAAAATGTTTTGAGTCATTTAGGATTATATATATATATATATATATATTGGAGAGTTAGGAATTCTTTTTACTCCTCAGTCCCTTCGTCGCTCTGGTGAGGCCTCCTGACGTAGAGTTTTGACTCTTCTCTTCTCTAATTTCACTAAAAAAAATTAGGATCACGCGGGTATCTTGGAATCATTCCGATGGTTTTGTGACGAGAACATTGTTCTTGGTGCCTCCTGGCATTTAGGGGTTGTGGCAGTGTCCCGGGGAGTTGAGCTCCGAGGTGTTGTCATCACAATTTTATCGTTGCAGTTCTGGAATACCTGAGATTAGTTTCGCCGACATCGAAAATCTCTTTTATGCAGTTGTTGGTGAGATAATCTCGATGCCACCCAGTACTGGGGCGGGAGTTCGGGAGTATTGCCATAACTCGTATAACCGATGCTTTTCTAAGCTTGAGGTAAACGATTTCCAGAAGTTTCTTGGTTATGTGTTGAAGGATGGATACAACTGGATGTAGGATTTGTTAGTTTTGGGTGAGATATTATGCTTCCCCTATATCCCCAACACCTGATTGCACAACCGGAAAGGTTCGGGAGTTTATAAGTGGGAATTCAAGTAGCTCTTAGGATATCTTTCCGACAGATGTATGATATGAAATTGGGGTTCAACGTCTAGTGGTCCGCCTATTCACGGTCGGTTTTACAGTGGTCTCGTTGTGTCTTAAAGAGTCCTTGGCTACGCCGACTCAGGGACGCTCCATATGTCATGTGCACTACCTTGTACATGATGGTGTTGTACGATCGAGTCCGTGTAGGCCCCACCACGAAAACTTCGGACAAAATATCTATCATATGTTTGTTCCGGCTTATTTTGCAAGCCAATCCTTTGATTTGTTTTAGATTGTGGTGTTCGAGTTGCTTCGAAGTCAAATGTTGATTCCATACCTTTCCTAAGTGGTGTTCTCATATTCCTATGGGAATACTAATCCTTCTTGATAATTGAGAGTGTCATGTCAATCCTTTTCAACCGGTGTGTTTCTCTTCTAGTGGATCCGATCACTTCAACATTCGCAAGATCAATTATCAGTTCTTCTCAACGATGTTTGCTTCATCCGTTCCATGTTGTCTTTGTTTTCCCACCCACCGACCCTTCTTCTTCCAGGACTCAGATTTCTTATTCAAGTATCCTTTTATTGATGGGAAGCTTCTTCATTCCTTTTCCTTCAATATTCTTATCCGGTGAATCTCAATAAGATGCTAACGAAGCTTCAAGTTTATCTCTCGTCACTCATTTTCTTCTCCAGTGGTTTCAATTCAAGCTTTGTTGATCATATCCGTTTTCCTCGTTTCAAATACCTTCTCATGCCGGTGCACCTCTTAATCATCAACTTCTCGCTATTCAATTGTTCCAGAGTGCTCAAGATATCTCGAAGATTCGTGTTCACACTCTGCATTCGTTCAAGATCTTTCGAGGATGTTCCCTCATTCAAGCCATTTATTTCAACCGGTGGAATCTCTCTTTTCAAGCAATCATTCCAACGGTGTTTATTTTCAGTGGGCCCTAACCCACAGGTCCTTTTCCAGGATCTTACCTGACTCTTCTTATTTTCCGGGAGCTTCTCAAATTCTTTTCAAAGGTTGACGTAAGAATGAATTGTCATCAGTCAAATGTCTTTCTCCAAGATCTTTCATTTCTTTTCATCATTGGTTCCACCTTTCTAATTTTCATCCCGGAGTATCTCAACAATTTGGTGGTGTTTCTCATCATCATTCTCAGATTTTGAAGACCGAAGAAGAATTTCTCTTCAATCTTATCCATTCTCTCAGAGATTCGTGATTCTAGTGTGAGGCCATCCTCTCATGATTGTTTTGATTGTGGAAATTCTTTCACCTATCCGGAGCATTTCAAGAGTATTTCAGTTTGTTTTATCCGGAGCTCATCATATTAGAAGTATTCATTCTCAGCTTTCAGCTCTCTTTCTCTAAATCTTACCGGTGCATCGTTCAAGTGATCTCTAATCAGTTTGTAATCTCTTCATTCTCATGTGTGTAGATTGTCTCAAGTATGTTTGTTCATTTGCTTATTCTTACCGTTGATTCATCCTTTTACTTCATTCGTTGTTCAATACTTATGGTGGTTCTTCCAAGATCCTTCTTCCTTCGTTTGTCATATCAATGCATTCGTAATTTCCAAATCCTACCGGTGGTTCATTGAAGACATTCTCAAGTTGATGTTATATCTCTCTTAATCTTTACTACGAGAATAAGTAATATGCCAAATCTGTTGATTGTCATCAATTTAATTGGTGAAGGATACGCATAATGTAATTCTTCTTCTTGTCTCATCGAGTAAACTCAATTCCTTATTCCGGAGGCTCTTCAAATTCTCTGTTTCATTTGTTCAATCTTCTCTTTTTCCCGGAGTTCCAACCTCTTTCAGTTATATCACCACGGAGATTCATCTAAATCATCGCAAGGTTTCACCTTGTGTTTTCAACCTCTCTTTCTTCCGTTTGATCGTCGTTTTTGTTACCGGAGTTCTTCACGGATGTTCTACATGATGGTTTATCAATGATTTAAATTCCTTCTCAAAGTGTTCATCGAGATTCTTTTCTAAGGAGATCAAGTATTCTTCATCTTGCTATCAAGAGTGCAATTCTTTCTACCTTATCATTGGAGGTGATATTATGTCATTCTTGATAACTTGAGTTCATGTTTCATGATTCACATGTTGTCAAGAATGAGGTATCTTAAATCCATCAATCTCCTCATTGGCGTTATCTTGGGTTATATTTCACCTAAAGCCTTCCCGAATGATTGTTGCTATCTATGGTGCTTATAATGACCCAAGTTCTTCATTTACCCTCCCGGTGAGATAACTTTCTCGTCTCCTTGTGCATATCAATCTAATTATTTTTCTCGAGAGTGGCAGGTTGTCACCTCATAATTTGAGATGTATTCCATAAGACCATATCAAGCGTATTCTTTTTTTTGTTGGTGTTCCAACAACTCCGTTTGACCCTTCTCCTAAGGATGCCTTCGCAAACTCTTTTGTGACAGAAGTTGGCATTTTCTTCTCCATTCTTTTATTTCAATTATCTATATTCTATTCTTTCATTCCAGAGGCATTGTGTTGTTGCTCTTCTCAACCCATCATCTCGTTTGTCAAAGGTCACGTTCTTTTCATGATTGTCCATTTAAGCGGAGTGTCATGCCATCTTATCAAGTTCTCTCATCTTATCAAGTTTTACATCCTTTCTCAACCGGAGTGCCGTCTGAAATCTTTCTTACCCCTTGTGCCATTCTTTCAATAGTTCTGGAGGTAGTGTGTTGTTGATTTCATCAAGTATCCTCTCATCTTGTCAAGTTCATGTTCAATTCCTTCCATTTACAGGTGGAGTGCTGTCCAAATTATATCATTCTTAATCCTTCTCTATCTTGTTTTAACCGGAGTGGTTTCAATATATATCTTGCCCTTCAACCTCAAGGTTTT
This sequence comes from Triticum aestivum, assembly GCF_018294505.1. NCBI lineage: Eukaryota > Viridiplantae > Streptophyta > Magnoliopsida > Poales > Poaceae > Triticum > Triticum aestivum. Next base: position 339,102,482 of record NC_057812.1, on the reverse strand, counting down.
TCGCGATGCTCTTTATTCCTATTTTCTAACGGAGTGTTTTCGACTTTGTTCACCTTCATTGTATTCTTTTATCGAATTTTTTCAACCTCGCAAGGTTCTTTGGTTTCACTCGTTTGTCAAAGAAGCAACTTAGTTTTACCCTCCTCTTTCTCTTCTGTTGTCCCTCCGATGCCATTCTAGATCTCGGGACGAGATCCTCTCGTAGTGGTGGAGTGTTGTAACGCCCCGAGACCGTTGCACCAGGTGTCTTCCAGTTATTCGCCAGTGTTGCCATGTCATTTGCTTGCGTGTTGCTTTTCATCATGTCATCATGTGCATTGCATCATCATGTTTTCGAAACTTGCATTAGTCCGGGTCTCTGAGTTTCGCCCATTGTTCGTTCTGAGCCCAGACACAGTTGCACGCGCCCGCGGAATGTCCGAAATAGTATTATATAAGTGGCCAGAAAATGTTCTCGGATTGGGTTGAAAGTTGGCGTGTGGTCTTATTATAGTGTAGATAGACCGTCTGTCAAGTTTCATCGAATTCGGAGTTCGTTGGATAGCCCAACCGTTAATCTATAGCGGCAATATAGTCGGTCTAACGTCGGACGTTTTCGATCTCCGGAAACAGTCGCCGGGCCTCTCTTCTCTTCTCTGAGCCTGAGACCTTCGGCACAGTCCACTACTCACCGTCAGAACCTACCTAACCTCTCTCGTCCGCCCGCGGCCAATCCTCGCGCGCGCGTCCGAAAGCTGTCCCGGACCCGACCCGGGCAGTTGCCACCGTTGTGTCCATATCATCCCCAAACGTCTACAAAGGCTCCCTAGCCTATTTTTCCCGACCGTCCGATTACGATCAAAGGGACGGATTAGCCCCTACCCAAAAATCCTTTTGCTATATATGTATCAGTCCAACCCAAAAATCAAGGAGAGATGTCCCATGCTTCCCCCTCGCGCCGCCACTTTCCAAATTTTCCTCGGGATATCAGTGCAGCCAAGGCACCTGCCTTCTCCTTGTTTTCCCCATCACACCAACCACCGAGCACCTCCTGGATCACCACACCGCTTCCTACCAGTGCCTGCTTCCCGAGCCCTCCTCGCCGGAAGTCCCTCGCCGGAGCACGCCGCCGCTAGCGTCCTCGACCACCAGGCGTGCCTCTACTCCCTCTCCTCGTTCCCTTTTCCCTGAAGCCCTCTCTCCCCTTCCCTCATGGTCTCTCTCTGTCTTCAACGCACCACCGCCTTGGGGGCTTCCTGAAGGAGCACGGCCACCACCTCGCCAGATCCGCCGGATGGCGCCGGGAATGGAGCCGCCTTGACGGATATGTGCCTTGCCTTGTCCCTGGTCCGGCCGTCGTCCTCATCCGGTAGAGGGTGCCGCCGTTTCCCCGTTCCAGCGCTGCTCCCTCTGCATCGAGCTGCAAGTCGACATCGCCGCCATGGAACCGCAGCTCTGCCGTCTGCCCGTTCTTCGCCGGAGTGCCTTCTGCGCCTCTCCCGCCGCTGCTGCACCGCGTCGGCGACTAGCCGCTTCTTGCGCCTGCCGGCCCTGCCGCAAGCCGCCTCCTTTGTCTGCTGCCTCTGCATGGAGCGATGTCAGGCACCTGCGCGCGTGTTTACTGCATCGTCAACCCGCCCGAGTGGGTCGATCTCCTCTCCAGCCGGGCGCCTAGGCCCAATCCCCTTCCCTTCACCGTTGACCGCGGCCCACAGCTCCAGCCGGTCTGCTGCAGCCCGCTGACTGGGCCGAGGGCCATGGGTGAGCCACCCACATCCCAGCGCCCTCCTTTTTCCTTACCTGTTGGACCAGCCAGAAGATTCAGACCATATTGGTTTTTTTCCCGTTCTGTGATTTTCCTAATAAACCAGTGCACTGCATATTTACAGAAAAGTCCCTAGACAACATGCATATAATAACTCACAAACCGTGCATCGGTTTAAATCAAACTTAATATGAAGCATGCTTAGAATCTTGTCTGGTTTAATAATATCCAACTTTCAATCATGTTTGACGTGTTTAAAATGATGTTTGTCTAAATTTGCTTTATGGACATGCTAAAATGCATTAATTCATAACTAAATAACCGTAGCTCGGATTTTAATAAACTTTATATGTAAATGGGGTATAATTTTGCCTAGTTTAACATGGTGGCTTCACTTTTCATGCTTAACAAATCTAAAATTATGTTTAGGGAAGAACCGTACCAAAACTTAAAATGTGCACATGAGGAGTTTCTGCACTTTTTGTTCGTTGTTTCCGGCCTCATTTAAACTTGACTAGATAGGTAGTTTTACTTTGCTTCACCCTCTTGCCATGTTAATCAACATTTAATCTTGTTGGGTACATAAACGAGAGGGAACTAAATAACTTGAATGTGGTGTTCCGTCAATATGCAACTCGTTGCATATTGATCTCCACTTAATTTGTAGAATTGTTTGTGCACTTTGCCATGCCATGCCTCATTAAACTGGACATGCATCATACTTGTTTGCGCATCGTGCCATGCTTATGTGGTGGTTGTTTACTATGTTGTTTGCTTTCTTTCTGGTGTACTTCGTCTCGGTAATCCGGTAATGTCATGTTGTGAGGATTCGTTCGACTACGTCCGTTTGTCTTCTTCATGGACTCGTTCTTCTTCCTTGCGGGATTTCAGGCAAGATGACCATACCCTCGAAATCACTTCTATCTTTGCTTGCTAGTTGCTCGCTCTTTTGCTATGCCTATGCTGCAATACCTACCACTTGCTTATCATGCCTACCATATTGTTAAGCCAAGCCTCTAACCCACCTTGTCCTAGCAAACCGTTGTTTGGCTATGTTACCGCTTTGCTCAGCCCCTCTTATAGCGTTGTTAGTTGCAGGTGAAGACTGGAGTTTGTTCCGTGTTGGAACATGGATATTTTGTTGGGATATCACAATATCACTTATTTAATTAATGCACCTATATACTTGGTAAAGGGTGGAAGGCTCAGCCTTATGCCTGGTGTTTTGTTCCACTCTTGCTGCCCTAGTTTCCGTCATATCAGTTTTATGTTCCCGGATTTTGCGTTCCTTACGCGGTTGGGTTACAATGGGAACCCCTTGACAGTTCACCTTGATAAAACTCCTCCAGCAAGGCCCAACCTTGGTTTTACCATTTGCACTAACAACCTATAACCTTCCCTTGGGTTATCACGAGCCCGAGGGTCATCTTTATTTTAAACCCCCCCGGGCCAGTGCTCCTCTGAATGTTGGTCCGAAATGGGCAGCCTGCAGGGCCACCTCGGGGCAACTCGAGGGTTGGTTTTACTCGTAGCTTGACCTATCCGGTGTGCCCTGAGAACAAGATATGTGCAGCACCTATCGGGATTTGTCGGTGCATCGGGCGGCTTTGCTGGTCTTGTTTTACCATTGTCGAAATGTCTTGTAACCGAGATTCCGAGTCTGATCGGGTCTTCCCGCTAGAAGGAATTTCCTTCGTTGACCGTGAGAGCTTGTGATGGGCTAAGTTGGGACACCACTGCAGGGATTTGAACTTTCGAAAGCCGTGCCCACGGTTATGGGCAGATGGGAATTTGTTAATGTCCGGTAGTACAAAACCTGAAGTTGACCTTAATTAAAATACATCTACCGCGTGTGTTACAGTGATGGTCTCTTCTCGGCGGAGTCCGGGAAGTGAACACGGTGTTGGAGTTATGCTTGATGTAGGTTGTTCTAGGATCACTTCTTGATCATAGTTGTTCGACCGTGCTTTGCCTTCTCTTCTCTCTCTCCTTTGCGTATGTTAGCCACCATATATGCTAGTCGCTTGCTGCAGCTCCACCTCATACCTTTTACCTTACCTATAAGCTTAAATAGTCTTGATCGCGAGGGTGTGAGATTGCTGAGTCCCTGTGACTCACAGATACTTCCAAAACCAGCTTGCAGGTGCCGTTGATATCATAAAGGTGGCGCAACCAAGCTCAAGGAGGAGCTCGATGAAGATCTTGTCCTTTGTGTTGCTTCGTTCTAGTTGATCAGTAGTGGAGCCCAGTTGGGACGATCGGGGATCTCTGTAGCATTTGGGGTAGTCTTCTTTTATTTTGGGTTCCGTAGTCGGACCTTGTGTGTTTCTGGATGATGTAATGTTATATTCATGTAATTGTGTGAAGTGCTGATTGTAAGCCAACTATGTATCTCTTTCCCTTAAGTATTACATGGGCTGTGTGAAGATTACCTCACTTGCGACATTGCTTTCAATGCGGTTATGCCTCTAAGTCGTGCTCCGACACATGGGAGATATAGCCGCATCGAGGGTGTTACAAGTCGGTAATCAGAGCCTTCCCCGACCTTAGGAGCCCCCTGCTTGATCGAATAGCTGGCGTTGATGAGTCTAGAAAAATGTTTTGAGTCATTTAGGATTATATATATCGGAGAGTTAGGAATTCTTTTTACCCCTCAGTCCCTTCGTCGCTCTGGTGAGGCCTCCTGATGTAGAGTTTTGACTCTTCTCTTCTCAAATTTCACTAAAAAAAATTTAGGATCACGCGGGTATCTTGGAATCGTTCCGATGGTTTTGTGAGGAGAACATTGTTCTTGGTGCCTCCTGACATTTAGAGGTTGTGGCAGTGTCCCGGGGAGTTGAGCTCCGAGGTGTTGTCGTCACAATTTTATCGTTGCAGATTTGGAATACCTGAGATTAGTTTCGCCGACATCGAAAAATCTCTTTTATGCAGTTGTTGGTGAGATAACCTCGACGCCACCCAGTACTAGGGCGGGAGCTCAGGAGTATTGCCATAACTCATATAACAAATTCTTTTCGAAGGTTGAGGTAAACGATTTCTGAAAGTTTCTTGGTTATGTGTTGAAGGATGGATACAGCTAGATGTAGGATTTGTTAGTTTTGGGTGAGATATTATACTTCCCCTGTATCCCCAACACCTGATTGGATAACCGGAAAGGTTCGGGAGTTTATAAGTGGGAATTCAAGTAGCTCTTAGGATATCTTTCCGACAGATGTATGATATGAAATTGGGGTTCGACGTCTAGTGGTCCGCCTATTCACGGTCGGTTTTATAGTGGTCTCATTGTGTCTTAAAGAGTCCTTGGCTATGCCGACTCGGGGACGCTTCGTATGTCATGTGCACTGCCTTGTACATGATGGTGTTGTACGATCGAGCCCGTGTAGGCCCCACCACGAAAACTTCGGACGAAATCTCTATCATATGTTTGTTCCGGCTTATTTTGCAAGCCAGTCCTTTTTTTGTTTTAGATTGTGGTGTTCGAGTTGCTTCGAAGTCAAATGTTGATTCCATACCTTTCCTAAGTGGTCTGCTCATATTCCTATGGGAATACTAATCCTTCTTGATAATTGAGAGTGTCATGTCAATCCTTTTCAATCGGTGTGTTTCTCTTCTAGTGGATCCGATCACTTCAACATTCGCAAGATCAATTATCAGTTCTTCTCAATGGTGTTTGCTTCATCCGTTCCAAGTTGTCTTTGTTTTCCCACCCACCCACCCTTCTTCTTCGAGGACTCAGATTTCTTATTCAAGTATCATTTTATTGATCGGAAGCTTCTTCATTACTTTTCCGTCAATATTCTTATCCGGTGATTCTCAATAAGATTCTAACGAAGCTTCAAATTCGTCTCTCGTCACTCATTTTCTTCTCCGGTGGTTTCAATTCAAGCTTTGTTGATCATATCCGTTTTCCTTGTTTCAAATACCTTCTCATGTCGGTGCACCTCTTAATCATCAACTTCTCGCTATTCAATTGTCCAGAGTGCTCAAGATATCTCGAAGATTCGTGTTCACACTCTGCATTCGTTCAAGATCTTTCGAGGATATTCCCTCATTCAAGCCATTTATTTCAATCAGTGGAATCTCTCTTTTCAAGCAATCATTCCAACGGTGTTTCTTTTCAGTGGGCCCTAACCCACAGGTCCTTTTCCAGGATCTTACTTGACTCTTCTTATTTTCCCGGAGCTTCTCAAATTGTTTTCAAAGGTTGACGTAAGAATGAATTGTCATCAGTCAAATGTCTTTCTCCAAGATCTTTCATTTCTTTTCATCATTGGTTCAACCTTTCTAATTTTCATCCCGGAGTATCTCAACAATTTGGTGGTGTTTCTCATCGTCATTCTCAGATTTTGAAGACCGAAGAAGAATTTCTCTTCAATCTTATCCATTCTCTTAGAGATTCGTGATTCTAGTGTGAGGCCATCCTCTCATAATTGTTTTGATTGTGGAAATTCTTTCACCTATCCGGAGCATTTCAAGAGTATTTCAGTTTGTTTTATCCGGAGCCCATCATATCAGAAGTATTCATTCTCAGCTTTCAGCTCTCTTTCTCTAAATCTTACTGGTGCATCCTTCAAGATATCTCTAATCAGTTCGTGATCCCTTTGTTCTCATGTATCTAGATTGTGTCAAGTATGTTTATTCATTTGCTTATTCGTACCGGTGATTCATCATTTTACTTCATTCATCGTTCAATTCTTACGGTGGTTCTTCCAAGATCCTTCTTCCTTCGTTTGTCATATCAATGCATTCGCAATTTCCAAATCTTACCGGTGGTTCGTTGAAGACATTCTCAAGTTGATGTTATATCTCTCTTAATCTTTTCTACGAGAATAAGTAATATGCCAAATCCGTTGATTCTCATCAATTTAATTGGTGAAGGATACGCATAATATAATTCTTGTTCTTGTCTCATCGAGTAAACTCAATTCCTTATTCCGGAGGCTCTTCAAATTCTCGGTTTCATTTGTTTCATCTTCTCTTTTTCCCGGAGTTCCAACCTCTTTCAGTTATATCACCTCGGAGATTCATCTAAATCATCGCAAGGTTTCACCTTGCGTTTTCGACCTCTCTTTCTTCCGTTTGATCGTCCTTTTTGTTACCGGAGTTCTTCATGGAGGTTCTACATGATGGTTTATCAATGATTTAAATTCCTTCTCGAAGTGTTCATCGAGATTCTTTTCTAAGGAGATCAAGTATTCTTCATCTTGCTATCCATAGTGCAATTCTTTCTACCTTATCATTGGAGGTGATATTATGTCATTCTTGATAACTTGATTTTATGTTTCATGATTCACATGTTGTCAAGAATGAGGTATCTTAAATCCATCAATCTCTTCATTGGAGTTATCTTCGGTTATATTTCACCTAAAGCCTTCCCAAAGGATTGTTGCTATCTATGGTGCTTATAATGACCCAAGTTCTTCATTTACCCTCCCGGTGAGATAACTTTCTCGTCTCCTTATTCATATCAATCCAATTCTTTTTCCCGAGAGTGGCAGGTTGTCATCTCATAATTTGATATGTATTCCATAAGACCATATCAAGCATATTCTTTTCGTTGTTGGTGTTCCAACAACTCCGTTCGACCCTTCTCCTAAGGACACCTTCGCAAACTCTTTTGTGACAGAAGTTGGCATTTTCTTCTTCATTCTTTTATTTCAATTATCTATATTCTATTCTTTCATTCTGGAGGCATTGTGTTGTTGCTCTTTGTCGGTGTCAAAACCGGCGGATCTCGGGTAGGGGGTCCCAAACTGTGCGTCTAGGCCGGATGGTAACAGGAGACGAGGGACACAATGTTTTACCCAGGTTCGGGCCCTCTTTATGGAGGTAAAACCCTACGTCCTGCTTGATTAATATTGATGATATGGGAAGTACAAGAGTAGATCTACCACGAGATCAAGGAGGCTAAACCCTAGAAGCTAGCCTATGGTATGATTGTTGTATGATGAAGTTGTCCTACGGACTAAAACCCTCCGGTTTATATAGACACCAGAGAGGGTTAGGGTTACACAAAGTCGGTTGCAATGGTAGGAGATCTTGAATATCCGCATCGCCAAGCTTGCCTTCCACGCCAAGGAAAGTCCCCTCCGGACACGGGACGGAGTCTTCAATCTTGTATCTTCATAGTCCTGGAGTTCGGCTGAAGGTATAGTCCGGCTACCTGAACACCCCCTAATCCTGGACTCCCTCAGTAGCCCCTGAACCAAGCTTCAATGGCGACGAGTCGGCGCGCAAATAGTCTTCGGCATTGCAAGGCGGGTTCCTCCTCCAAATTCTTCATAAAAGTTTGTAAACACCAAGAGTAGTGTCCGGCTCTGCAAAATAAGCTTCCACGTATTGCCATAGAGAGAATAATATTAACACAAATCTAATCTGCTGACGTATTCCGCAGCGTGACATCACACTATGGCCAAGCCTTTACTCGAATCGTTTTCACTTCTCCACCTCAGCGTGTTTTGCGAGGCAGTTTCCTTGGCACGTCTTGTCAAAGCAGAGATCGTGCCCCCGTTGTTTACGGGATTCTCGTTAATACAGACGTGGGTAACCCAACTGCGCCACTTATCACGGCGCTTGGGAGGCAAGCGAGTTTTACTAGGCTGGTGGGGACGCATAGTCGTATCCGCCCATATAAGGGGATAAGGATCCACCTTTTTACCTACGCCTTCTTCCTCCTTTGCCTATCCATCTTCTGCACACCCGAGCTCCAGCGCCCAAGCCCGCACTTCCTACCTCAACCCTCCCCAACAATGTCTGGAGAGGGAGGAAAGTGGATGGTCTCCTCCGTCACGGAGGGCCATGTCAAAAGGTTAAGGAAGGCCGGATACTTGTCCAAAGACATCGCGCACCGGCTTCCCGAGGAGGGGCAGCTTCTCCCCACCCCAAGGCCCCATGCTAGGGTAGTATTTCTTCCCCACTTCCTCCACGGACTGGGTTTTCCTCTCCACCCATTTGTCTGCGGGCTCATGTTCTACTATGGCCTAGATTTCCACGATCTGGCCCCAAATTTCATCCTCAATATCTCGGTGTTTATCGTCGTGTGCGAGGCTTTCCTCTGCATTCGGCCCCATTTTGGCCTCTGGCTCAAGACCTTCAACGTCAAGCCAAAGGTGGTGCACGGCAACCAGGCGGAGTACGGAGGTGCCATGGCGGGCAAAATTGCCAATGTCCTATGGCTCGAGGACTCCTTTGTGGAGACCTTGAAGGGGTGGCAGTCAGGGTGGTTTTACATCACCGAGCCACGCAATTTGAAGTGGATCGCAGCCCCTGAATTCCGATCTGGACCCCCTATGCGGCTCACGTCCTAGAAGGAGACGAGCTTGTCGTGGGGCGACGAAGAAGAGTTGACCGGACTGCAAAAATGCATCCAGTCCCTGGTGAACAAGCAGCTCAAGCTTGTCAACGTAATCTAGGTCATGCTCATCCGCCGGATCCTTCCATGTCAAGAACGGGACTTCAATTTGTGGGAGTTCAAACCCGGCGCAGCACCGAACTCTGAGTAGGCTCTTCGACACGACGTACAAAGATGTCTGGAGGGGGCTAACCAAAGGTGCCGAGGCTCCCACATCCGCCTCCGAAGACCGCGGATTCAGCTCGCAGCGTCCTGCTGGCGAGGTAAGATATTTCCATCTTTTATAGGATGTTAAGTTTTTTCATAGTTTGACTCTATGCGGGATCTTAACTCCCTCACCTTTGACAGGATTGGCGGGAGAAGTCCAGATAGATTAACTGTCCGGCTCCCTTGCCCGAATACCCGGCCCCTGCTCTCCTAGAGAAGCTGCTGGTTCCGGCACCTTATGTGGTGCCGGAGAAGAAGGCCAAGAAGAAGAAGGCCACGGGGACTCGAAGGAGTTCCCGGCATATGGTGGTGTCGGACTCGTCGTCCGACAAGTCCGAGACGCACTCCTCCCGTGAAAACGAGGAGGAGGAAGAAGAAACCTCTCCCCCTCTAGCGGGGGGAGGAGAGAAGAGGAAGGCCGCCCCAGTAGGGGAAGCCGAGGGGTCCAAGAAGAGGAAAACCCCTCCACCGGACTACGTCCCCGACACCGACGAGGACGAAAAGGAGTGGTCGGATAGGGCCAAGCGTCCGACGAGATCGTAAGTGTTCGGATACCAGAGTAACTCATGATATTCCTTTTGTTGCACAACTTTCCCTAATGTCGGATATAATCATGCAGTCCGCACAAGGACGGGCTCGACGAGTCGTCGAGCGGCTCCCTAGATTCATCGGACGTGAATTCAGTTCCGCCCGCTGCTTCCCCCTGTGCTGCGGATGACGGCGAAGTGGTGTCGCGACAAGCTCCGGGGCGAGAGGAGGTGGTCTAGGAGGAGCCACGAGGCGACCTCCCGGACTCCAATAATGAAGGGGACAAAACCCCCCTCTGCTCCAAGTCCGGTTTTGAGCCGAACACTGTGCGGGAATCATCAACGGTTCCGGATCACGGTAGGCGAACTCCTGCCAAGAGGATCAAGCCTACTGAGCCGGCGTCCTCCGTCCAACCGGAGGCGCCGGACAATCTGCTGGAGGAGCTTAAAGGCGCCTCCATCGACGAGGAGCACCGTGCCATCATGAGTACGGTGATCCAGAAGGTTCGGTCCGCTAAAAGCGGACTGACTGAAGCTTGTGCTAGCCTTCTAACAGGCTTCGAGGTAAGTAAAAATATGTACAAATATTACCATATAGACAGTAGCCCCTGATGCTCTGTTTGGCGTTCAGAAAGAAAAGACAAATAGAGGATCTATTAAATATCGCAGGAGTCTAACTAAAAAGGAGTCAATATATGTATGCAGGCTTCACTAGTGGCCACCGCCGCACTGACTGCGGAGGTGGGTGCCCTGAAGCAGGGCCTCGTGCGGACCGAGCAAGAGCTCGGCCTTGCCAAACAGCAGCTCGAGGAGAAAGAAGGTAAGAGATACCTTATAGAAAAAATGCCTATAGGAAGGCGCAATTGCAAAAAATGACAGGAGTATACTGCTTATTGTAGGGGCCACAACTGAGGTGGCGACCCTCAAGCAGGCGCTGTCCAAGGCCGAGAAGAAAGCGGCCACGGAGCACGCCGAGCGGGAGAAATTTGAGGCACAGGTCAACGAGGTGCGGCAAGAGCTTCAGGTTCTCATGCAAAAACATGAGAGTTTGGAGCTCGACTCGAAGACGCGAGCGTCCGAGCTTGCTGCGGCCCTTAAAGCTGCCAAATCTGCCAAGGCCGAAGCCCAGAAGGCCCTCCAGGAATTGGATGCGGTGAAAAAGATAGCGGCGGATAAGCCATTCTATATGAAAAGCGGACATATAAAAGTAAACTACTTGTTACTTACCCGAATCCGGAGCTCTCCAGGGGCATTCGCAGATCTTCCCCGCAGCATATCCGATGCCGCCGCATTCTACTGAGCCGAGGAAGGCAGCTCGACGAAGAAGGTGTTCTGGTCTCAGTATGCTGTGGCCGGACACCCTGTGCCCTTGAGCAACTAGCTGAAGCAGCTGGTCGAGCTCCACAAGGCGGCCGAACAGGCCCTGAAGGGCTTCATAGTTCGGCTGTGGCCTGGAGAGGCCCTGCCTAGGAGCTACTTCGGACTGGTGTGGCGGCTGGTGGAGCCTTGTCCAAGGCTCGAGGTCATCAAGCGCTCCGTCTGCATCGAAGGACGGGCCGCCGCCGGGGAAGGAGCATCGCAACCCCGAGAACTATTAAAAGGATGTTCTTGCTGGTGCCCACCTTGTGGCAGATGAATGTACCAAGGATGTAATTTTTGAATGAACTCGCTCGTGTTATCCTATGCGCTGAAAACTTGTTCATGTGCGCTAAGCAATGCTTGAATTTAAAATATTACTTTCTATGCGGCCGTTTATCAAAAAATTGAGAGATGGCCTGTCATCGGCTTCTGCCCCCATGCCACTAGTGTTGGGGTGTTCAGGATAAACCTGAGCGCTCTTTTTCCCATGATTGGGTCCGTCGAGGGAGGCGGTCAGCACAACGAACAAGGCAGTCGGACTATAATGCTTGGACACTCTCACTTAGCCATAGAACTCTATAATTTTAAATTTCGGCGAAGCCCCTAGTATTCGGAACACCGAGTTCGGGGCGCTATCCACGCCTTGGCCGGACAAAGCCGGTTCCTCGCTCGAAGCGGCATAAGCCTTTAAGGACTCGAAAAACCTCTCGAACAGTGACCGGTCTCTCGCCTCATCATGACAGTCAGTTTTAGCTTTCTCCACTGAGGTGCTCGGCCCAGCTCAACTGGGGCACAATCGCAGTGGTTCTCCTAGTTCTACCTTAGCCGATATAGTGGAACGTAAGGCACCAAAACATAGGAGCCGGGCAAACCCATCTATTGACCCAAATCATGATTCGGAGCCGATGCATATAGTGCTATAAGTTCGGGGTGCCGCACTTGTGAAAGTGGACGGACTTCTCACGCCATATTGATGGGTACTGAAGCCCCTGGCGTATTTTGCCGTACCACAGTGTATGGGTCCAGCATGTTATTAATAAACATATATATATAAAAAGAGGGTAATGCAAAAAATAGACAAAAGCTATGCATTGTTTATAGAAAGGCTTCTATGAAAGCGGAACGATACAAATAGTGCAATAAGCAAAATAAATTGGACTATTTAACATGTCCTGGCTAGGAGCAGGCCGCGGAATTGTATTAAAAAACAGGTATACTGCTCGCAATAGAGACCACCTAAGAGTTCCATAATGCGGCGTGGCTTATCTGCTTCCCTGGATCTTGCATCGTTTGTGCGGCAGTTGAATTGCCGAACGGGTCGTACGAAGTATGGAGTCCTGAGAGTAAGAGAAAAAAAGAAGGAATCCGGCAGCCCCTAGTGCGGTTTAAGCCATATTTCGGGCGTGCCGTGATAGTGCCCCTTCCCCTGTGCCCATGGTATTTCAAGAGCGTAGTTATGTACGTGAAGCGCTGGTTTCGCTATATCGCGAGGATTAGGGTTGGGGCCGCATTGCTACGCTAGCTCGTAACATGCCAGGCGGTCTTGTTGTAGGGTACTCCGGGCGCTCTTGACAGTGTCCGGCTTTTTGAAGGCCGAACTGGAGAACTGCCTAGAGAGGCTGCTTTGTACTTCTGCTGCGAGCGCTGCCGTGTGCTCCTCCGTTCGGAGGGAGCGTTCAGTGTTCCCATTGACCGTGATTACTCCTCTAGGGCCTGGCATCTTGAGCTTGAGGTATGCATAGTGTGGTACCGCGTTGAATTTTGCGAATGCGGTTCGCCCGAGCAGTGCGTGATAGCCACTACGGAACGGGACTATGTCGAAGATTAACTCCTCGCTTCAGAAGTTATCCGGAGATCCGAAGACCACTTCTAGTGTAACTGAGCCTGTACAGTTGGCTTCTACACCTGGTATGACGCCTTTAAAGGTCATTTTGGCGGGCTTGATCCTCGAGGGATCTATGCCCATCTTTCGCACTGTATCCTGGTAAAGCAGGTTCAGGCTGCTGCCGACGTCCATGTGGACTCTTGTGAGATGAAATCCGTCAATGATTGGGTCTAGAACCAATGCGGCGAAGCCGCCGTGACGTATACTAGTGGGGTGGTCCCTTCGATCAAAGGTGATTGGGCAGGAGGACCATGGGTTGAACTTTGGGGCGACCGGCTCCATCGCATATATGTCCTGTAACGCACGTTTCCTCTCCCTCTTGGGGATGTGGGTTGCGCATATCATGTTCACCGTCCGCACTTGCGGGGGAAATCCCTTCTATCCACTGTTGTTCGGCGGCCTGGGCTCCTCCTCGTCGTCGCTATGCAGCCCCTTGTCTTTGTTTTCGGCTCTTAACTTGCCTACCTGCTTGAACACCCAACAATCCCTTTTGGTGTGATTGGCTGGCTTTTCGGGGGTGCCATGTATCTGGCACAAGTGGTCGAGTATTCGGTCCAAACTGGATGGGCCCTGAGTTTTTCTTTTGAATGGCTGTTTCCGTTGACCAGATTTGTAGCCTCGGAATCCGGCATTAACTGCCGTATCCTCGTTGCTGTCACTGTTAACGCGGCGCTTTTGTTTGTTCCGACGCGACCTGTCACTTTTGTCCTTGGTATTTGAATTACTAGTGTTCTTGGTTAAGTTGTTACTGCGAGCTAGCCAGCTTTCTTCTCCCGCGCAAAAGCGGATCATGAGTGTCGTGAGGGCTGCCATAGATTTCGGCTTTTCCTGTCCCAGGTGCCGGGCCAGCCACTCGTCATGGATATTATGCTTGAAGGCCGCTAAGGCCTCTGCGTCCGGACGGTCGACTATCTATTTTTTCTTTGTTAGGAACCGTGTCCAGAATTGCCTGGCCGATTCTTTTGGCTACTGAATTATGTGGCTTAGGTCATCGGCGTCCGGTGGTCGCACATAAGTGCCCTGGAAGTTGTCAAGGAATGCGGCTTCCAGGTCCTCCCAAGAACCGATTGAGTTTGCTGGCAAGCTGTTAAGCCAATGTCGGGCCGGTCCCTTAAGTTTGAGTGGGAGGTATTTGATGGCGTGTAGATCATCGCCGCGGGCCATGTGGATATGAAGGAGATAATCCTCGATCCATACCGCAGGATCTGTTGTGCCATCGTATGATTCGATGTTTACGGGTTTGAAGCCCTCAGGGATTTTATGATCCATTACTTCATCTACGAAGCATAGTGGGTGTGCGGCGCCTCTGTATTGGGCTATATCATGACGCAGCTTGAAGGAGCTTTGTCTGTTGAGTTCAGCCCGGCCGGATTCATTGCGTCCGGAGTGACGATCACCGTCACGTGCCGTGGGGCGCCTGTGCGATCCGTAGATCGATCTTGTTTGCCTTGCCTTGTCCTCCAGGATGTGGCGCAGGCCAGGCGCATTTTCCCGTGCCTTAGTATGCTTGACGCGGTGCCAGGGCATGGCTTGAGTGGAGGGCCAAGAGGCCTCTCTGTCGCGGCCACGAGGTGGCCGGTCGGCCATGTCATGCGCTGGTGATGTAGGTGCTTCCTCCTCTAGTCGGGGTAGCAGCCTGCGCTTTGGGTAACTCTTGGAGGGGCGTTCGAGTTCATACTCTTTGGCCGCAAGGACTTCAGTCCATCTGTCAGCTAGCAAATCCTGATTAGCTCTAAGCTATTGCCGCTTTTTCTTGAGGCTGCTTGCCGCGGCCATGAGCCTGCGTTTAAAACGCTCTTGTTCGGCAAGATCCTCTGGCACGACGAACTCGTTGTCATCGAGGCTTGCCTCGTCTTCGGAGGGAGGCGTATAATTATAGTCCTCAACCTCTTGGTCCGCCGCCCTCTCGTGAGGGCTGGCTTCTCTGTCCTCCTATGCCGAATTTTGCTGGAGGGGGTGTTCTTCGGCACTATCCGGAGTAGTATTATCTCCCGTGCCGGAATCACCGTTTTTGCTTTGGCGGGATTTAGAGCGGCGCCGCTCACGCCGGCGCTTGGGCTGTTTCTTAGAGGTATTGCCCACCGCTGTTCCATCGCCATCTCCAGCCTTTGGAGTGTCCACCATATATATGTCATATGACGAGGTGGCCTTCCAACGCCCTACAGGTGCTGGTTCTTGTTCGTCTCCTGCATCATCGTCCATGCCGTCGATGTCTTCGGAGTCGAAGTCAAGCCTGTCGGTTAAGTCGTCGACAGTGGCTATGAAGTGGGTGGTGGGTGGGTTTTGAATTTCTTCATCGTCCGTATCCCAACCTTGCTGACCGTAGTCTGGCCAGGGCTCTCTTAATAAAGAGAGAAACTTTAGAGAATTCAGGATGTCGCCGAAGGGCGAGTGCTGAAAGATGTCCGCGGTGGTGAACTCCATTATTGGCGCCCAATCGGATTCGACCGGCGGGGGCGCGGGGGGGTCGGAGTTCGGAGAGGAATCCGGCTCCTCAGAGTCACGAGCCATGCGGAGTGCGGGGCTGGAGTTCGGCTCGATCGCCTCTGAGATCGCAGCCCCTGAGGCAGCGTCCAACCGCTGATCCTCGATTGGCGCAGTGGGCTCCGAATCAATGGTCAGAACCGATGCGTGTGCGGCCTCCAAGGCGTTGTTCGGTGGCAGAGCTATATCATGCCCATCTAGACAGTGCGGCATGCTTGGCTCTGGCTCGAATCCGTCGAAGATCAAGTCCCCGCGGATGTCAGCCATGTAGTTTAAGCTTCCAAACCTGACCTGATGGCCAGGGGCGTAACTTTCGATCTGCTCAAGGTGACCAAGCGAGTTGGCCCGCAGTGCGAAGCCGCCGAAGACGAAGATCTGTCCGGGGAGAAAAGTCTCACCCTCGACTGCATCGTGGTTGGTGATCGAACAAGCCATCGGGCCTGAAAGCGACGACACAGAGGAACTCTCAATGAAAGCACCAATGTCGGTGTCAAAACCGGCGGATCTCGGGTAGGGGGTCCCGAACTGTGCGTCTAGGCCGGATGGTAACAGGAGACGAGGGACACAATGTTTTACCCAGGTTCGGGCCCTCTTGATGGAGGTAAAACCCTACGTACTGCTTGATTAATATTGATGATATGGGAAGTACAAGAGTAGATCTACCACGAGATCAAGGAGGCTAAACACTAGAAGCTAGCCTATGGTATGATTGTTGTATGATGAAGTTGTCCTACGGACTAAAACCCTCCAGTTTATATAGACACCGGAGAGGGTTAGGGTTACACAAAGTCGGTTACAATGGTAGGAGATCTTGAATATCCACATCGCAAAGCTCGCCTTCCACGCCAAGGAAAGTCCCCTCCGGACACGGGACGGAGTCTTCAATCTTGTATCTTCATAGTCCTGGAGTTCGGCTGAAGGTATAGTCCGGCTACCCGAAAACCCCCTAATCCAGGACTCCCTCACTCTTCTCAACCCATCATCTCGTTTGTCAAAGATCATGTTCTTTTCATGATTGTCCATTTAACCGGAGTGTCGTGCCATCTTATCAAGTTCTCTCATCTTATCAAGTTTTACATCCTTTCTCAACCGAAGTGCCGTCTGAAATCTTTCTTACCCCTTGTGCCATTCTTTCAATAGTTCCGGAGGCAGTGTGTTGTTGATTTCATCAAGTATCCTCTCATCTTGTCAAGTTCATGTTCAATTCCTTCCATTTACAGGCGGAGTGCTGTCCAAATTATATCATTCTTAATCCTTCTCTATCTTGTTTTAACCGGAGTGGTTTCAATATATATCTTGCCCTTCAACCTCAAGGTTTTTCGCGATGCCTTTATTCCTCTTTTCTAACGGAGTGTTTTCGACTTTGTTCACCTTCGTTGTATTATTTTCTCAAATTTGTTCAACCTCGCAAGGTTCTTTGGTTTCACTCGTTTGTCAAAGAAGCAACTTAGTTTTACCCTCCTCTTTCTCTTCCGTTGTCCCTCTGGTGCCATTCTAGATCTTGGGACAAGATCCTCTCGTAGTGGTGGAGTGTTGTAACACCCCGAGACCGTTGCGCCAGGTGTCTTCCAGTTATTCGCCGGCATTGCCATGTCATTTGCTTGCGTGTTGCTTTTAATCATGTCATCATGTGCATTGCATCATCATGTTTTCGAAACTTGCATTAGTTCGGGTCTCCGAGTTCCGCCCGTTGTTCGTTCTGAGCCCAGACACACTTTGACGCGCCCGCGGCATGTCCGAAATAGTATTTTATAAGTGGTCGGAAAATGTTCTCGGATTGGGTTGAAAGTTGGCGTGTGGTCTTATTATAGTGTAGATACACTGCCTGTCAAGTTTCATCGCATTCGGAGTTCGTTGGGTAGCCCAACCGTTAATCTATAGCGGCAATATAGTCGGTCTAACGTCGGACGTTTTCGGTCTCCGGAAACAGTCGCCGGGCCTCTCTTCTCTTCTCTCAGCCTGAGACCTTCGGCACAGTCCACTACTCACCGTCAGGCCCTACCTAACCTCTCTCGTCCGCCCGCGGCCAATCCTCGCGCGTGCGTCCGAAAGCTGTCCCGGACCCGACCCGGGCAGTTGCCACCATTGTGTCCGGATCATCCCCAAACGTCTCCAAAAGGTCTCCGTTTTCTTATTTGGGCTCCCTAGACTATTTTTCCCGACCGTCCGATTACGATCGAAGGGACGGATTAGCCCCTACCCAAAAGTCCTTTTGCTATATATGTATCAGTCCAACCCAAAAATTAAGGAGAGATGTCCCATCCTTCCCCCTCGCGCCGCCACTTTCCAAATCTTCCTCGGGATCCCAGTGCAGCCAAGCCACCTGCCTTCTCCTCGTTTTCCCCATCACACCAACCACCGAGCACCTCCTGGATTACCACACCGCTTCCTACCAGTGCCTGCTGCCCGATCCCTCCTCGCAGGAAGTCCCTCGCCGGAGCACGCCGCCGCTAGCATCCTCGACCACCAGGCGTGCCTCTACTCCCTCTCCCCGTTCCCTTTTCCCTGAAGCCCTCTCTCCCCTTCCCTCGCGGTCTCTCTCTGTCTTCAACGCAGCACCGCCTTGGGGGCTTCCTGAAGGAGCACGGCCACCACCTCGCCAGATCTGCCGGATGGCGCCGGGAATGGAGCCGACTTGCCGGATCTGCGCATTGCCTTGTCCCTGGTCTGGCCGTCATCCTCATCCGGCAGAGGGCGCTGCCGTTTCCCCGTTCCAGCGCTGCTCCCTCTGCATTGAGCTGCAGGCCGACATCGCCACCATGGAACCGCAGCTCCGCCGTCTGCCCGTTCTTTGCCGGAGTGCCTTCTGCGCCTCTCCCGCCGCTGCTGCACCGCATCGGCGACCAGCCGCTTCTCGCGCCTGCCGGCCCTGCCGCAAGCCGCCTCCTCTGTCTGCTGCCTCTGCATCAAGCGATGCCAGGCACCTGCGTGCGTGTTGACCGCATCATCAACCCGCCCGAGCGGGTCGATCTCCTCTCCAGCCGCGCGCCTAGGACCAGTCCCCTCCCCTTCGCCGTTGACCACGGCCCACAGCTCCAGCTGGTCTGTTGCAGCCCGCTGACTCGGCCGAGGCCCATGGGTGAGCCACCCACATCCCAGCGCCCTCCTTTTTCCTTACCTGTTGGACCAGCCAGCAGATTCGGCCCATATTGGTTTTTTTTCCCGTTCTGTGATTTTCCTAATAAACCAGTGCACTGCATATTTACAAAAAAGTCCCTAGACAACATGCATATAATAACTCACAAACCGTGCATCGGTTTAAATCAAACTTAATATGAAGCATGCTTAGAATCTTGTCTAGTTTAATAATATCCAACTTTCAATCATGTTTGACATGTTTAAAATGATGTTTGTTTAAATTTGCTTTATGGACATGCTAAAATGCTTTAATTCATAACTAAATAACCGTAGCTCGGATTTTAATAAACTTTATATGTAAATGGGGTAGAATTTTGCCTAGTTTAACATGGTGGCTTCACTTTGCATGCTTAACAACTCTAAAATTATGTTTAGGGAAGAATAGTACGAAAACTTAAAATGTGCACATGAGGAGTTTCCGGACTTGTTGTTTGTTGTTTCCGGCCTCATTTAAACTTGACTAGATAGGTAGTTTTACTTTGCTTCACCCTCTTGCCATGTTAATCAACATTTAATCTTGTTGGGTACATAAACAAGAGGGAACTAAATAACTTGAATGTGGTGTTCCGTCAATATGCAACTCGTTGCATATTGATCTCCACTTAATTTGTAGAATTGTTTGTGCACTTTACCATGCCATGCCTCATTAAACTGGACATGCATCATACTTGTTTGCGCATCGTGCCATGCTTATGTGGTGGTTGTTTACTATGTTGTTTGCTTTCTTTCCCGTGTACTTCGTCTCGGTAATCCAGTAACGTCGTGTTGTGAGGATTCGTTCGACTACGTCTGTTTGTCTTCTTCATGGACTCGTTCTTCTTCCTTGCGGGATTTCAGGCAAGATGACCATACCCTCGAAATCACTTCTATCTTTGCTTGCTAGTTGCTCGCTCTTTTGCTATGCCTATGCTGCAATACCTACCACTTGCTTATCATGCCTCCCATATTGTTAAGCCAAGCCTCTAACCCACCTTGTCCTAGCAAACCGTTGTTTGGCTATGTTACCACTTTGCTCAACCCCTCTTATAGCATTGTTAGTTGCAGGTGAAGATTGGAGTTTGTTCCGTGTTGGAACATGGATATTTTGTTGGGATATCACAATATCTCTTATTTAATTAATGCAACTATATACTTGGTAAAGGGTGGAAGGCTCGGCCTTATGCCTGGTGTTTTGTTCCACTCTTGCCGCCCTAGTTTTCATCATATCGGTGTTATGTTCCCGGATTTTGCGTTCCTTACGCGGTTGGGTTATAATGGGAACCCCTTGACAGTTCGCCTTGAATAAAACTCCTCCAGCAAGGCCCAACCTTGGTTTTACCATTTGCACTAACAACCTATAACCTTCCCTTGGGTTTTCACGAGCCCGAGGGTCATCTTTATTTTAAACCCCCTCGGGCCAGTGCTCCTCTGAGTGTTGGTCCGAATTGGGCAGCCTGCGGGGCCACCTTGGGGCAACTCGAGGGTTGGTTTTACTCGTAGCTTGACCTATCAAGTGTGCCCTGAGAACGAGATATGTGCAGCTCCTATCGGGATTTGTCGGCGCATCGGGCGGCTTTGCTGGTCTTGTTTTACCATTGTCGAAATGTCTTGTATCCGGGATTCCGAGTCTGATCGGGTCTTCCTGCTAGAAGGAATATCCTTCGTTGACCGTGAGAGCTTGTGATGGGCTAAGTTGGGACACCCCTGCAGGGATTTGAACTTTCGAAAGCCGTGCCCGCAGTTATGGGAAGATGGGAATTTGTTAATGTCCGGTTGTAGATAACTTGAACCTTAACTTAATTAAAAAGAATCAACCGCGTGTGTAACTGTGAT
Organism: Triticum aestivum; assembly: GCF_018294505.1. Taxonomy (NCBI): domain Eukaryota; kingdom Viridiplantae; phylum Streptophyta; class Magnoliopsida; order Poales; family Poaceae; genus Triticum; species Triticum aestivum. The sequence continues at coordinate 339,081,975 of NC_057812.1, read as the reverse complement.
GGTCTCTTTCCGGCGGAGTCCGGGAAGTGAACACTGTTGTTGGAGTTATGCTTGACGTAGGTTGTTCTAGGATCACTTCTTGATCATAGTTGTTCGACCGTGCTTTGCCTTCTCTTCCCGCTCACATTTGCGTATGTTAGCCACCATATATGCTAGTCGCTTGCTGCAGCTCCACCTCATACCTTTTACCTTACCCATAAGCTTAAATAGTCTTGATCGCGAGGGTGCGAGATTGCTGAGTCCCCGTGGCTCACAAATACTTCCAAAACCAGTTTGCAGGTGCCGACGTTACAGAGCAGGTGACGCAACCAAGCTCAAGGAGGAGCTCGATGAAGATCTTGTCCTTTGTGTTGCTTCGTTCTAGTTGATCAGTAGTGGAGCCCAGTTGGGGTTGATCGGGGACCTTGTCGCATTTGGGGTAGTCTTCTTTTATTTTGGGTTCCGTAGTCGGACCTTGTGTGTTTCTGGATGATGTAATGTTATATTCATGTAATTGTGTGAAGTGGCGATTGTAAGCCAACTATGCATCTCTTTCCCTTATGTATTACAAGGGTTGTGTGAAGATTACCTCACTTGCGACATTGCTTTCAATGCGGTTATGCCTCTAAGTTGTGCTCCGACACGTGGGAGATATAGCCGCATCGAGGGCGTTACAGGTATGACATGCAAAGCTACCACAAATTGAGCCTCCGGGTCAGGAACAGCCAACTCCTCCTCTGTTGGTACTTTGACCGACGGATTATGCAGCACGTCAGGAAAGACATTTGGTGGGACCGGTTTACGCGGAGAACCAAGGCGGCTTAAAGCGTCTGTCGGCTCATTCTTTCGCTGGTCTATATGGTCCACCTGATAACCCTTGAAGTGACCAGCCACTGTGTCCACCTCTCGTCGATATGCAGCCATGAGTGAGTCTTTAGAATCCCAAGTGCCAGACACCTGTTGGGCTACTAGATCTGAATCCCCAAAGCACTTAACCCAGCTTAAGTTCATCTCCTTAGCCATCCGAAGACCATGGAGTAAGGCCTCATATTCAGCTGCATTGTTAGTAAAAGGGAACATTAAACTGAGGACATAACAAAACTTGTCACCTCATGGGGAAGTTAGTATGACTCCAGCACCCGAGTCCTCCAACTGTCTGGATCCATCAAAGTGAATAGTCCAATACGTGTTATCTGGCTTTTCCTCTGGTGCCTGCAATTCCGTCCAATCATTGATGAAGTCCACAAGTGCTTGGGATTTAATTGATGTGCGAGGCATGTATTTGAGCCCGTGAGGTCCAAGCTCAATAGCCCATTTGGCAATCCGGCCAGTTGCTTCTCTGTTTTGAATGATATCTCCCAGAGGAGCTGAACTGACCACTGTAGTAGGATGACCCTGGAAATAGTGTTTAAGCTTCCGGCTTGCCATAAACACTCCATACACCAGCTTTTGCCAATGTGGATACCTCTGCTTTGACTCAATGAGCACCTCACTGATATAATAAACTGGCCATTGAACCGGATATTCCTTACCAGCTTCCTTGCGCTCCACCACAATAGCCACGCTAACAGCTCGGGCATTAGCAGCCACGTATAGCAATAATGGCTCCTTATCAGTCGGTGCTGCAAGCACAGGCGGTTCAGCTAACTGTCTCTTCAGATCCTCAAACGCCTTATCAGCTGCCTCGCTCCAGACAAAATCATCTGTTTTCTTGAGCGTCTCATATAAAGGGATAGCCTTCTCCCCAAGACGGCTGATAAACCGGCTCAAAGCCACAATCCGGTCGGCCAGACGTTGAACGTCATTGATACATGCTGGTTTAGCCAAAGATGTAATTGCTGAAAAAAAATTCAGATTAGCCTCAATACCTCTATTTGACACCAGAAAACCCAAAAGTTTGTCTGCTGGAACACCAAAGACACACTTTTCCGGATTGAGCATCATCTTATAAACTCGGAGGTTGTCAAAGGTTTCTCTCAAATCCTCTATCAATGTTTCCTCCTTTCTGGACTTTATCACAATATCATCCACATATGCATGAACATTGCGCCCAATCTTCTTATGAAGACAATTCTGAACACATCGCTCATAAGTCGCCTGGGCACTCTTGAGCCCAAAAGGCATGGAGACATAGCAGAAGGCTCCAAAGGGAGTTATGAAAGCTGTCTTCTCCTGGTCCTTAACTGCCATTTTGATCTGATGATAACCAGAGTAAGCATCCAGAAAACACAAACGGTCACAACCTGCCGTAGCATCAATGATCTGATCGATATGAGGGAGGGAAAAGGGGTCTGCAGGACAAGCCTTGTTCAAATCTGTGTAATCCACACACATACGCCAAGTGCCGTTTTTCTTAAGAACCAGCACCGGATTAGCAAACCACTCTGGGTGAAAGACTTCCACAATAAACCCGGCGGCCAACAACCGAGCTACCTCTTCACCAATAGCCTTGCGTCTTTCTTCATTGAAGCAGCGAAGAAACTGCTGGACCGGTTTAAAATTAGGATCAATGTTAAGTGTGTGCTCAGCGAGTTCCCTCGGTACACCTAGCATGCCAGAAGGTTTCCATGCAAAGATGTCCCGGTTCTCACGTATGAACTCGATGAGCGCACTTTCCTATTTGGGATCCAAGTTAGCGTTGATGCTGAACTGCTTGGATGAATCGCCAGGAACAAAGTCAATCATCTTAGTATCTATGGTCAATTTGAATTTCAATGCCGGATCATGTTCTGTAGTTGGCTTTTTCAAAGAAGTCATATCCGCCGGATCAACTTGATCCTTATAGAACTTCAACTCCTCCGTGGCCCAAACCGACTCAGCACAAGCCACATCACCTTCCTCGCATTCCAAAGCGACCTTTCTGCTCCCGTGTACTATGATAGTCCCCTTATGACCTGGCATTTTAAGCTATAGATAAACATAACACGGCCTTGCCATGAACTTAGCATAAGCCGGCCGCCCAAACAAAGCGTGGTACGGACTTTTGATTTTCACCACCTCAAAAGTCAATGTTTCTGACCTTAAATCATAATCATCTCCAAAAGCCAACTCTAAGGCTATCTTGCCCACTGGATATGCGGACTTACCAGGCACCACACCGTGAAAAATGGTATTTGACGGTTTAAGATTCTTTTCTATCAACCCCATACAGCGGAAGGTATCATAATATAGAACGTTGATACTACTTCCCCCGTCCATGAGTACCTTAGTGAACTTGTATCCCCCAACTTGAGGGGCCACCACTAAAGCCAGGTGACCCAGATTGTCCACCCGGGGGGTGATCCTCTCTACTCCACAAAGTGGGTTACTCGGACCAGCGCAAATACTCAGGCACCGTCGGTTCAATAGAGTTTACTGCCCTCTTGTGAAGCTTCTGATCACGCTTACACAAGCTAGTGGTGAAGACATGATAATGCCCACTATTTAACTGCTTAGGATTACTCTGATAACCCGACTGTTGTTGCTGCTGCTGGTTCCCCTAATGGTTGTAACCTCCATGGTTGCCTTGGTGCCCTTGATTGATGTGTCCGGTTTGATTACCCTGAAATCCTGAACTGGAACTGCCACCTCCGTAACCCGGCCCGTGGAAACCACCTCCTGAACCGCCGGGCGGGCCATTATCGTACTGGAACATATTGGAGTTCTTGAAATCTCGCATAATATAACAATCCTTCCAAAGATGCGACGCTGGCTTCTCCTTTTGTCACACCCTGATTTTCATGCCACAACACTTAAGCTAATAAATCATGATAAAATGTGGTTTGACAAAAACTTTTGAGTGTTTTGGACCTTGCCTTGTTTGGATTTTGTTTGTTGTTTGCAAGTGCTCTAAAAATCAAATAAATCCTCCAACTCCTATACTTCATCTCCTTGCTCCAAACTCTTGAACCAATGATCATGCCATGTGTATAGAGCAATATAGTAGTTTCTTACAAAAATAATTTGGCCAAAAAGTATTTTCAAAAATTAGTTTTCCAAAAACCCCTGAATTAAGATTTGTACTGCAAGTACTTAATTCAGGGTAGTAAAAATCTTTCCAAAAATATGTTTGACTCCTATTAGATATAGGATACCCAGAAACCACAAAAATATAATTTTAAAAGTTATTTTCCTATTTGATTTAAAGGCTTTTTCTTAATGCCAGAAATGGTCTTTAATAGGTTAAAATTATTTTAAAGCTTTAAAAAATTTGAGAAAAATTAGGGAGACTCAATGGACATATATTTTTCCATATATATGAGTTTCAACACATGGTCATGATCAAAATATTGGACAAAACCTCCCAAAACCATTTCTGCTCATTTCAAGGATTTGAAATATTTCTACAGGAAATATTTTCATAAAAATCCAAGAAAATTCTAACATGTCACATATGACATTTTTGATGATCTTGCCAAGTACCATGTCATGGAGAATAGTATAACCCCATGAAACCCTCTCAAAACCACTTCTGTCCTTTTTCAAGTTTGAACATTTTTGCACTGTCAAACATGTCCAAATGCTCTCAAACTTGGTGCACATGCTCAAATGGTGTAATAATCTGCCCTAGACCAAATGGCACAAGTTGGAGAGAATGTTATCTTGATCAAAGTACCCCAAAACCCTTTCTGTCCAGAACCAAATTTGAACAACTCTACATTGCCAAGTGTGTCCTTTTGATCTGAATTTTTGTGCACATGTTCAAATACTCAAATGATGACACTAGACAAAGTGGTGCATCAAGGAGAATAGATTTGCATGACTAAATCTTGGTAAAGCCATTTCTGCTGATTTCTAGGGTTTACAAAAATTGCATTGGCAACTTTCTTAAAATGGACTCAAACTTGGTGGTCAACCTCAATTATGTGTGACACTTGATCCTGTTAATTCTCATGTCCAGTGGAGTTAATTTACTTGCCCAAACCTACAACAAACACCTTCTGCAAAATTTCCAAAACCACCTTTTTGACCACTTCCACTAATCTCCATGACCCTATCTTTTTACCACAGCCCCTCCTAGTCTTCTCCTACCTCCAGTAACTCTCCCCTGGCCATTGCTCAATGGTTGAGGGGTAAAATACCCCCATTTACCTCCCTGGACAGCCCCTCTCTCCCTCTTCTTCTACCTCTCTCCTCTCCTAGTGGTTCACCAGGGCATCCAAGGCCACCCCCCTTTGTTTACTCACCCCACAAAGCCCCAGACACTAGTGGACACGCCCCTGGCACATAAACAATGCCATGGCGTGCAGAGCTCGCGCTCTGGAGCATGCTACAGTGCTCTCCGGCACTGTAGCACGCCCATTCCAAGGCCTCCCGTCGACCTTGGGCGCCGGAATCGTGTCCCCCGAGGCCGCCTCGGCGTCCACGACACACAACACTGTCGGGCCCCTCCTCCCTCGCCCTCCTTATCCCTCCATGAGCTCACCCGAGCACGTCCATGGACGCTGCCCATGGTGCACCGTGGCCTCGCCCATTTTAAGCTACCCCCGAGCTCTCTCTCACGTCGGTTGGGTCCCCCTCTCTCCCGTGCACCTCCCAGACATCCTCCTTCTCCCCCCTCGTGCCCTCCAGCACCTTCCATGGTCAGAGTGCCGCCGCCGGCCTCCACTCCGATTCGGGCAAGGGCGGGCTTCTCCCCTCCTCCTCTCCTCACCAGGAAAGCATCCAGGGTCCGGCGACCCTTTTCCCCCATCTCCCTGACCGCCGGGGCACTGTGCCCCTGCCCATCATCGCCTGGGTGTCCGCCCTCCTTGGCCAGTGCCCGCCGCGCCTCGGCCACCCTCCCTGCCATCCCCGGGGAGCCCCTGATGCGCCGCTCCCTGGCGACCCCTCCGGTGGCCGCGGCTTGGCCAGGGGTGGCCTGTGTCGCCGGGGAAGGCGCCGGCCGGCGCGCAGACGGGGCTCGATCCCCTCCTGTCGCGATAGCGGGAGGAGGAAGAAGACCCTGCGGGTGGGCCCCGCAAGGTCAGTGACCCCGCCGGCCGGCCACGTCATTTAAGTGGAGACGGGCCAGCCGTTCTACGCTTCCCTTCGGCGAAAGCGTCACCGGGGAATACGCCTTCGGCGTGGCCTCCCATCGGGTGTCCGCGAGGAGCTGGGCCAGGCCCAGTGCGCTGCCTGGCTAAATTACGCTCAGCGCGTGAGATTAGGTATAAAACCCTTTTCTCATTTTCTTTATCCAGTGAACTTCAAAAATCTCTAAACAAGTCAAACAGTGTCCAAATTTGATGATTCAAATTTCTAGTAGTTTCTAAATTCATTCCCTATCGCATGGTGCTACTTGCACATTTTTACAGAAATATTTCTTTCACAAATAATTAGCAAATCCTATTTTTCCATTTCTGTGATAAACTTTAGAAAATCACAGAGAGCCCATTTTTGATCCAAATTCCATGATTCAAAATCCTAGATGTCTATAAGTTCAAAACTTAGTTTTTGAACATTTTTACTAATACTTTCTGTATCACCTCAAATAGTGGTCTATTCCTTCATATATAGCCAACTTTGCAATTCATAGAGAAATCATTTGAACTCCAAATCCAGTGAAACCAACTCCTAGATGCTTCTAAAATCATGCCTTGTTAAATGGGTATCCTTGCTCATTTTTCAAAATAATATTTCTGTACCCCTCTTGCAAATCCATAAACCCCTTGATTCCATCATATCCAAATGTTTAGAAATATCCACTGACCCAATTCCAATGAAACCACTCTGGTTAATTTTCATATAACCAGAGATGTCCTAGAAAACTCAAATCAATATTTTTAGAGCACTTTCATTTCCTGCCTTGTTGTGTTGCTTATTATGGTTGCTTTCGACGATAGTTGATGAAGTAGACGAAATGCTTGGAGTTGGACCAGAGATATTTGAATACCTCGAAAACTTTGTTAAAATAGGCAAGCAGCCCTTTGACCATATTTATGAAACCCTTTTTATGCATGTCATATAGCACTTTATTAGTGTTGCATCAGAATCATGATGAGATGGTAACCACTTTGATGGGTTGCCTCTGTTACTTCCTTGTTGATACTTGCATTGTGCATGACCCTACCTCCTTATGAGGGTTATGCCGGTGGGAGTAGATAGGATGCTAAGTAGTGCTACGCAAAAGGGATGGGAATATGCATGGTGATGGAGACAAAGTATTTTCAAAGGACTTTTCGAAAACCCCGTCGGGTGCCACTTATGCCCGAGGGAGATGATGAGTTGGGTAGCCACTTGATGACGAAGTGGTGTACCGAGGCAAGTGTGTGTGTTGCTTTCAAAAACGGATTGGTTTAAGTTGCGACCGTTATTCCAACCTTACATGTGCAACCACTCTACCCTTATATGGGAAAGGGCATTATTGATTACCTAGGCCGATACTAGCTTGGAGCCCGCATTACTAGTGACGGGGGAGAGTTGGTGCTCTCTCTCGGGACGGGGTCGTGCCAGGTAGGGCGGCCAAGAACATTTTTATGGGGCACAGGACACACTGTTGGTACCCCATGCCAGTGGTATGTGATGAATATGGGAGCAAGGCTCCACAATTTTTAAGTTGTGAAATGTTGGGCACGGGGGTTACTACCAATCGAGTGGACTCCGTGTTAGTGTCGTCTAAGGAAAGATAGTGATCGGGTGCTTACCCCGGGTACTTGAGGTACCGCAGGTCGTGGATGACACGGAAGTTCCCCAGATCTTGTGGGTAAAGTGTGCAACCTCTGCAGAGTGTAAAACTATTCGAATAGCCGTGTCCACGGTAAAGGACAGTTGGGTAACCGCTCTTGGTCTACGTCCACTTGTTTACAAACCAGTGTGTGTGGGAAGAACTACTTGGGTCAAGTCAATGGACTTGACATGGATGAGTTGGGTTGGAGCCCACTCCGTTTGTGTTGATATCTGTAACCTGTCCTCTTGGTTACTTGGATTCTCCTGATGCAAGTCTTACGAGTTGTTGAACATGTCATTGCACTCAAAAACTAGCTTTTCGCAAAAAAATTACCTATATCATGCATTGTTGTATCTTGAACCAAAACATGGGTTGCTTTCGGGTACATTCAAAGTACTCATTGGCTTGCCACTGGTTATTTTATTGGCCAGGCATGAAAGAACATGATATGAAGAAGAGTACCTCGGTGACGAACATGCCTGTAGGGTTAAGGCAGATGGCATGGGTCCAAGTTATCGATGAAGATTTCCGCTGCGATGTTATACTCAAGACTTGACCATAATGGTCCTACTTGTGTAATACGGTATGTATGGATGTAAGACTCTTGTTATTCAGCTTCTGTGTGTTAAGTGAGCATTGATCTTTGGGATCATTGTACACGTGCATTCGGTGACCACGACTTATGAGTCGGGGTACCCACACCTTTGATCCATGCTTTGGACAGGGTTGATTTAAAAGGCGCTCCAAATTGGGGCCTGAACCTCCGCCCTTCTGGGGCTGCTTGCCCTTACGGCGCTAGCCATTCTCCTGAGCATTGGTGTTAGCGACAAAGTCCAAGTTGTTGTCAGCTTTGCGCTTACCACTGTTCCCATGGCCTGCCGGACTATGTTGCTGACCTTTGGCGTTGTCGTTCTTTTTCCCTTTCCCCGGTTTGTCCTCCTCTGAGTCAGGGTCTTTGGTATTATCTGATTCGGCGTACTTAACCAAAGCGGCCATATGCGTTGACATATCATTGCAGTGACGTTTGAGCCTTCCTAACTTCTGTTTGAGCGGCAGAAAACGGCAATTGCCCTCCAACGTTAGCACTGCGGTATCTGCATTGATACAATCCAATGAATGCAGAATAGCTGAGACCCGCTTTACCCAATGGGTCGTGGACTCCCCCTCCTCTTAGACACAAGCGGCCAGATCCACAATTGACATGGGCTGCTTATAAGTATCTTTGAAGTTCTGGATAAACCAGTGCTTCAATTCCGCCTATGATCCGCAGAGTTAGTCGGTAAGCTCTTTAAACTAGTATGAGTCGTTCCTTCCAACATCATGGTGAAGTATTTAGCACATACTGCTTCATCCACATCTAACATATCCATTGCCATCTCGTAGCTTTCAACCCACGCCTCTGGCTGCAGATCGGCGGTATAATTGGGTACCTTACGAGGTCCCTTGAAATCCTTGGGCAGTCTCACATTACGCAAAGCGGGGATAAGGCACGGCACCCCTAAGGAATTGAATACTACCCCTGGTTCGACTCAAGCGGTGGGACAAACCGGAGTAGGTTGACGGGCCCCGTGCAGAGCCGCTAACTCGGCCTCCCGACGTGCGCGACCATGATCCACCACATCCTGCGCATTGGCACCGCCCCCTGTCGGGTTGTGTCCTCGCGGCGAGTTACGGTGACGTGCACTACTTGATATGGACGGTTCATCCTCAACATGCCTGCTGTAGCTCCGGCTTGGATGTGGGGTGTAATTAATCCTCTCACGACTGTGCGAATATGCCTGCTGCTGATTTAGAGCTGTTTGAAGGAGATCTCTGGCCCGTCGTGCTTCAATCGCAACTGGTGACTCGCCGTCGGTTGGGAGGGCTGCTAACCGTGAAGCGGCGGCCACAATGTTGTCCAACGGGTTGGAGTAATGCCCGAGAGGTGTTGGAACATATTGTGGCACAATGTTATTCTGACGAGGCGGGTCCATCGTGCGTGGCTGAATCGGCGCTCTAGTTCCTGGTGCCTCCGTCCGGTTTAATATTGGCTGGTTACTAGTTCCTGCTCCTGCCGCATTGAAGAGATTTTGTGGCTCATAACCCGACGGGAGATGCGATCGGTACCTTCTTCTCATGACTTCTTCGGAAGCGTTCTGATCCAGCCTAATCAGGTAGGCCTGAGCTTCCAACTCGGTCCGTTCTGTAGCCATCCTAGCATTCGCTGCCGCTAGGTCCGCTTTGGCATGAGCTATCTGATCTTTCACCTTCGCAATCTCCGCGTTGTGCTGATCCCGGGCTGCTGCATCCACCTCTGCGGCCATCAATGTTGCCAAAGCGTCGAACAAGTCAGACATGACATGAGCCGGAGGCGGCGTAGAGCTTCCTGCCCCTGCCGGCGTGGCCGTTGTTGAACCGGAGAGTATTGCTACAGTAGCTGACGAATGAAGTGCCGACTGTGTACCGTCCATGAAGATAGCGGCCCAGTTTGGCAGATCAGGGGAGTCCAGAATACTGTTGCCCTCAGATCCTCCATCAATCCGACCATCCTGCAGCTAATAGAGCGATTCGGTCTCTCCAGAAGACTCGTCGTCGGAAAAGACAACGGTTTCTCCATTGACGCCGGTCCGTCCTCGTATTCTGCTCCATGGATGACGCCTACGAAAGCATGCTTCACCATGGGCTGAACCGACGAAGGGCTTGCACGCTGAGCCATCTCGATGATGTCGGTGCAGATGTCCGGCTCAGGGGCCGGTTCGCCAATCTTGCCGATGAAGACGTGAATCCCACCAAAGGGGACCCGGTACCCGTATTCGATTGAATCGGCCTCGAGATCCCATCCTGCGTTGTCGATGTAGAGCTTGCCGCGACGACTCTTCGTCATCCGGCCCACAGCGTATCCCTTGAGTCCATCAAAGCTACCCTTCAAGAACTCGAAACCATCGTGCGATAGCCCCACAGTGGGCGCCAACTGTCGTGGGTTTGTCACGGTAGATTTCCTTGTGAAAGGACTTAGTCGTGGAGCCATCGCAACGGGTTAGCTTAAAGGGGTTAAACCGGACAAGGGGACACGGGGAGTTTATACTAGTTCGGCCCCTTCGATGAAAGTAAAAGCCTACATCTAGTTGTGATTGGTTTTGCTATGGTTTCGAAGGCCAGGGAGTGAATCTGCTTTGTCTGGCTCTCGAGTTGTTGTCTGTTGTCCCCAAACCACGGCCGGGTCATCCCTTTATATACATAAGTTGATGCCCGCCGGTTTACAGAGTCCCGAGGACGGATCATAGATGTGTCCGACTCGGTCTCTATTCCTCTAACTTACAACACAAGTTACATGACAGGGTCGGTTTACATCTACAGGCTTTAACCCGCCTTTGGGCCTTGGTCCTTCGTAAAGCGCCACCATCTTCATGTCTTCATGGGCTTCTATCTTCAAGGAGCTAACCTGGCCACTCCTAGCTGGTTTTCCTCCAGTAATCATATCCCCAACAGGTGACATGACTAGTCTGCAGAGACCATTGGCAATTTAACAACACGTGGAGTGCCCTAGGCAAAAAGTGCCCAAACAAGTACAAGAAGCTACGACAGGACTCCACGATCATAGGCATTACATATTTTGAATGGGAAAAGCTTGTCAAAGTTTAATCATTGATGTTAGCAAGAAGACATTAGTTTAATATATTGGAATTGGAAAACCTTGTCAAAATTTGCTCATTGAGGTTAGCCAGAAGACATGCATTTGATATTTTTGAGTGGGACGCCCTTGTTGTAAGAAGCGTCGAGTGTTTTTTCCTATTCCTGTGTTCAGTTTAGAAGTAAGAAGTTACTCTACTGAGATATTCCTGTGTTAAGAGTTTGTTCTGAATATTGTCTATGTAATGTCAGGCCTTGTGTTTGATTGCAAAGTTGAGCTTGGAATGTTGTGGCATACGGCATCACGAGTTGTTCACCGTGCCTCCTGAGAATAATGCTTCGTATTGTTTTGCATGTCGGTCTAATGCTAGTGATTTGCTTGTTAAGAATATCATCCTCTTCTGTTGTTTCCGTGCTTAAGAAGTTCTTCGTCTGATGTTTCATTCATAGCCTATACGACAAGTCAGGTAGGTTAGACGTGAAACCATATGATCTTCCAACCAACTCATGATATTAGGCCATGATTGGATCGTTGTTTTCCAACCAAAACCGCTTGTAAAACTGGCGCTTGTAAATTAAAGCAGATGGTCTCGGGCGAAGGCACTTGGTTGGTCAATTTCGACTAGTAAAATATCGGAAGTACTTCACCCATGATAAAAATGATGAACGACACTCGAACGATTGCTAATCCAGCCGTTAGCTACTGTTTTAGCCTTGCCCATGGATGGCATGATACGCACGTCGTGCATTTATCATCTGGTAATGTCGTCCCTATAGCAGTGCTCGTAAAATATACACTGGTCTCTCAAATTACACGCATAACCCGCCGGTTTTACTTACAATCCTCGGGTCCTCGGTTTCATTACGCCTGTATTTTATGCGTTGTTTCCGATGACGAGTAAATTACACTTGTATGTTAATATAGGTTTGAAATAAACCATAGCTCCCAAGCGCGGCCTTAGGGTTTCATGCCATCTCAGTTTCTCGAAGGCGCTCATAGGTGTCCGATGATCCTGGCTTCCTGAATGAGAAGCGGGCGCTGTACTAGACCATCCATATGGCCCGCGAGGCCCTCTCCATTGTCCGTTGAGTTGTTGCGCTCGGCGTGGCGCCGAGCATTGTTAACATCGTCAACGAACATGAGGATTCAGGAGATGACTTTATTTTGACTGGATGACACTAGGGACCCACTAGGGCCATAGCGGTACATACGTAAGTGCCTCCTTATTATGTACAACTATATTTTTTTTGCTTTCTCCTGGTTTCCTGACATCATGGTCCCACACCATTGTCAACCTATGTAGTCAATATAAACGAGAGAATTGCACAAGGTGCGGCCGACAACTGGGACCAAGCAGCTCGAGCAGTATTTGTGTTTTTGAGGCGTGAGCACTGCAGACTTTTTCTTGGCGATGATTTCGTTGTTGTTCAGAGGAGAGCAGGGTATTAACTGGGCGGGCTGTGGCCCGTCTAGCCCAGGCCAGATATCCAGCCCAGATACTAATTTTTTCAAGATGAAAATGGCTAGCCCAGCTATACGTCTTTTTGAGGAATACTCAGGCAAGGTCAACTTGTTATTCTCCGCCCCACTGGGCTGCAAATCTTTCCTAGGAGGGATGCATTAGGCTTAACAGGAAAATGGGCTTTAAAAATAGTAAATGGGATGTAATTATAAAAAGTGGGCAATAACTATAAAAAATGCACCAAACACGAAATTAGTTTATAAAATATTATTTATGGATTTTGAAAATCTTAAATTTTCATTGTTGCGCGCGCATTGTTTTGCTGGATTTTTACGTAATACAAATTTATATTTAATCTGACTAGAAATTTCGGGATAAAAATATTTCGGACCCCATCAAAATGTGGGAAATTTTATTGTATTCTTTCTTCAACGGTTGGTTGCAATTATTAATCGTTGTCCTAGCTAGAAAATGGGTTGTACTTTTAACAAACTGTAAATGGGCTGTTGTAAATTCCATTAGAATTCAAAAATGGGATGTACATTCTTACAAAATGCAAATGGGCTATAAGTTCTCTGCCACACACTTGTGGGCCTACTAAGTGACATGTCCCCTAAAAAAATAAGTTGACGCGTATGCAAGGCTTTGTCAACTTATTATAGTCAACACACGGGTCTAGCAGCAATGGCCGTTGGATGTCTATCCAACAGATGTCGTGCTTCTTCTTCAATCTCGGATATTCTTAGCTTCGGCCGCCCAAAAAATGATTCCTCCCCCTGACATCTGGGGTGCACCGTTTCGGAGGCTGACCTGTGGGCCTACTAAGTTGGAGCGTACCAAGGGCTTTGTCAACTTAGTCAATATAAACAATTCTAGCTTTAGTGACCGTACGATGTCCATCCAACGGCCGTAGTGCTTCTTCAACCTCTGGTCTTCTTGGTCCAGCCGCCCAAAGTAGCGCCGGTCGTGCCGCCTGCTCCTACCTCCCGTGGTCGGCTGTGTTGCCGTGGAGGCCTCACCGCCCCCATACTACTCCCACCGTTGGCCAGGCCATCCCTCCACTCACCCACACCCCCTGTTATTCTGCGGCGACGGCAGCCTCACACCGCAGCCGAACCAGTGAACCCTCGTACTCCTCTCCGCGCGGGCTTCCACTGCTGTGTCTTCCCAGGCTCCGCGTCGTCCCCTTCCTAGGCCTCGTCGTCGTCCACCGCCCTGGTGCTCTCGGCGCGACATGGTCAACGTGGTCAACGACCGACTTCCATCGGAAGAGTACTATACATGGAGAGGCTGACAGCTGGGTCCACGGCGGCTGCAAGGAAGTGCCTCCTTATTACGCGTAAAATAATTATTCCTCTACCTGATAGCGGGGACCCACCGGACGGGCCACCTTATTTCACGAAAAAAATGTTTCCCCCTGACTGCTGGGACCCACCAGACGGGCCACCGTATTTCACGAAAAAAACGTTGCCCCCGCTGTCAGCTCGGACCCACCGAAAGTGCCTCCTTATTACACACAAAAAAATGAATACTCCCCCTGCTAGCTAGGACCCACCTTGGTGGGAGGCTGACTAGTGGGCCTACTAAGTTGACGGGGACGGAGGGCTTTGTCAACTTAGTCAATACGAACGATTCTAGCTCCAGTGACCGTATGATGTCCATCCAACGGCCGTAGTGCTTCTTCAACCTCTGGTCTTCTTGCTCCAGCCGCCCAAAGCAGCGCCTGTCGTGCCGCCTACTCCTGCCTCCCGTGGCCGGCTGTGCTGCTGCGGAGGCCTCACCGCCCCTACTATTCCCATCGCCGGCCAGACCCTACGTCGACGGCAGCCTCACACTGCAGCCGAACGACTGAACCCTCATACTCCTCTCCGCATGGGCATCCACTGCCGCGTCTTCACCGGCTCCATGTCGTCCCCTTCCTAGGCCTCGCCATCGTCCACCGCCCTGGTGCTCTCGGCGCGGTGTGGCCAACGTGGTCAAGGAACGACTTCCGTCGGACGTGGACTATACGTGGAGAGGCTGACAGCTGGGTCCATGGCGGCAGCAAGGAAGTGCCTCCTTATTACGCGGAAAATTATGATTCCTCCACCTGACAACAGGGACCCACCGGACGGGACACCGTATTTTGCAAAAAAATGTTTCCCCCTGACTACTGGGACCCACCAGCTACACCTTCGCACGCAAGGAAGTGTGTCTGGGCAAAAAAACGATTCGGTCCCCTGACTGCTGGGACCCACCAGCTACATCTTCGCATGCAAGGAAGTGCGTCTGGACAAAAAACCAAAAGGATTCGCCCCCCTGACTATTGGGACCCACCAGCTACATCTTTGCAGGCAAGGAACTGCCTGACAGTCGGGACCCACCTGGTCAAAGCGTATGTAGCGTTGTCATTCTGTTCGCGAACGTGTACGTACATATATGATGGTCGATGTAGAGGCGCGCACGTGTCATAGTAGAGGCGCGTACATGTCATAGTAGAGGCACGCACGTAGCATGTACATGTACGTACAGCGGCCAGGGTGCAAGAAAGAAAATGCGGCCATGTACATACATACGGGCAGGGTCTCCAACGCCTACTCGCGCATACATACGGCGAGGGCTCGTATACATGGCTGGGTTGGAACGGAGAAACAGCGTTGTCGTCGTGTTCATGGGGAGGCAATGGAATGCGTCGTGTTCATGGGGAGGCAACGGAACGCGTCGTGTTCATGGGGAGGGGTGTGGCGTACCGCAAAACAGAGGAAACGGACCTCCTACGGTCGAAACGGGGGTCCTGTTGATCGGGAGGAGTGTGGCGTACCGCCAAACGGAGGAAACAGGCCTCCTACGGTCGAAACGGGGGTCCTGTTGATCGGGAGGGGTGTGGCGTACCGGAAAACAGACGAAACGGACCTCCTATGGTCGAAATGTTGGTCCTGTTGATCGGGAGGGGTTTGGCGAACAGCAAAACGGACGAAACGGACATCCTATGGTCGAAACGGGGGTCCTGTTCATCGGGAGGGGTGTGGCATACCGCAAAACGGACGAAACGGACCTCCTACGGTCAAAACGGGGGTCCTGTTCATCGGGAGGGGTGTGGTGTACCGCAAAACGGGACTCCACAGGATACTGTTCATCTCCACCGTCGACCTCCTCCAACCTCCACGGGCTACTGTCGACCTCCTCCAGCCTCCACAGGCTCCTGTTCATCCAGCCTCCACCCCGCGCTACTCCACCGGCTACTGTTCAACCACCCCTCCACGGGCACCCCTCCACCGTCTACTGTTCATCCACCCCTCCACTCCATGGGGTCCTGTTCAAGCACCCCTCCACGGGCACCCCTCCACCGTCTACTGTTAATCCAGCCCTCCACACCGCGGGGTCTTGTTCATCTAGAGGCAACGCCATAGCTCATTGTTCATCCAACCCCCCCCCCCCCCGGCAACGCTCACTGTTCATCCAATCGATCGGCTTCAGTTAGCAGCAGTAGCGAAGGAATCGCTCGATCGGGTTCAGTTAACAGCCATCGATCGATCGCTCGGGTTCAGTAACACGTAGCCTGCAGTGCAATCGCTCGGATTCAGTTAGAGCCCAACGCCTAGCTTGGGTTCAGTTAGAGCCAACGCCTCGCACACACGTGCGTACGTGTACGAGAGAAACGCGCATCGCCCGACCCCCGACCTCCCACCGTAACCGGGAACTCCCCAAAATTTTCCACCCCCTCGCTTCTACCATGATTTTTTCTGTCATGGACGGCCCAAAGAATGTCATGCAGCTGCGTCTCCGGCCCGCCTAGGACGAAAAGCCCATTATCTGTCATGATTTTTTTGTCATAGAAGTAGGAGCCCACTACATCTATGATGATACCGGGTTTTGTCACAATTATCGTCATAGAAGTGTCACATGTATGACAGAAAAAAAATTGTTCGGCCCAAAATGTCACGGATGTGTCTTTTTTTGTAGTGACCTTCGAACTTCCGCTCATGCCACGACATCGAGCATTGGTACAACAACACCTCCATATTTGTTGATTGTGCGCATACATGTCATGCTCATTGGACATCTCACACACATGACAATTTTGCATCTTATGCATGGATTGACTCATATTATGATTGCCTTGTTGCATCTTGTATTCCCATGTCATCCATGATATTTGAGCTTGTGCATTTCCTTAGCAAATTTGTTGTGATCTTTCTTGATGGCATATTCATACATCATGATCATATTGCCCATCATCAATTGCATGATCACATACTCATCTTGACCATCCATTGCCATATTCATGCTATTGATGAACCGTCTCTCCATGACATCATTTTGCACCTTGGTTGCATTGATCGTATTCACAACACATTTGTGTGTGCAATGAATGCTTTTGCTCCCATGAATGCTTTGCATACGATTCCATCTCTTTTGGATAAGCTTCATGCACCTTGTCATGATCAATCTTGTTGCAGAGACTCATTCTTACATGATGGATGCTTTGTGTGCTCTAACCATTGTATTTTCGAGTGTCGTTTGTGTTTTCACTTTTTGCATGTATACCACTCCGGTGATACCTTGGAGTACTTGGATTGTGCCATGTTTTCAACTCCGTCCAACTACAAGTTCGTCCACAACAACCGTTTCCATGGTGATGAGGATCACGATCCGAGGTTGGATCTTTCCCAAGGGGGGGAGATGATGTGGAGCATCCCACGTCCATCCCCATGTACACTCCGACTACTCTCCAAGCCCCAAGGATACATAAGATGAGACCTCAAGTATACGCCATTGGACACAAGGTGAACTCGCTCCTGCGAATCATCACTTTCCACATGTGAGACATGGCTACTACCTCAAACATGTGTGCTATGCATGACCAAGAACCAAGAGGAAGCCCATGGACAAGAAGGTGAGGACACCAAGCGCGGGGAACAAGAAGAAGAGCGGCGGAAGAAGCTCCAGCCACCAGACGACCGGTCGGGACCGGACGTCTGACGCCTGAAGACCCATCGGACGACCGGCCCGGACCGGACGACCGGTGATGCCGCACCCGAGCCAAACGAGCAGACGGCCGGCCTACACCGGACGACCAGCGCCTGAAGCACAGCCAACGCCAGCTACAACACCTCCCAGCGAGCGGACATCCGGCGACTAGCGGACGACCGGTCTCTCCTGAGCCACCGGACGATCGGTACCCACCGGACGATCGGTACCTGCCTGTGCGCAGTCGGGCCTTTGGCCTTGTATCCCTCTCCCACTTACCCCTTCGTGGCTCTAGACTATATATACTCCTCCACCTCCTCCATTTGAGGGTTAGCATTGGTTTAGCTCATTTTAGAGATAGAGCATTGCTCATCCACATCAGATCTACTCCACGAGAGAGACTGCGGCTTCTACGGAGAAGATCCCTTTGGATTCAAGACCTCCTTGCAGAGAAGAACATCAAGACCTCCTCACGGAGAAGACCGGTTACCTTTGTATTGTCCGTTGTTGACTTTGGATCTTGTATCTTCCTTTGTGTTCATGGATCTAGCGTATGTGTGATCATACTTGTTCGTTTGAGTGTTCTCTTGTGTTTTCCACGTGTTTTCCCTCGTTTCCCTCCTCGTGTTCTTCGTGTTCATTGCGGGATCCGCTCCTTTCGTGAAAGATCGGCCGGTTAGGGTTCCCACCCTACATCACCCAACTTACCCCTTGGACTATATATGCTTGTCCCTTAGCTCCATACTAGGGTTAGCATTTGTTTAGCTCATATTTAGAGATAGAGCATTCCTCATCCACATCGGATCTACTCCTCGAGAGAGACGGCGGCCTCTACGGAGAAGATCCCTTTGGATTCAAGACCTCCTTGCGGAGAAGAACATGAAGACCTCCTGACGAGGAAGACCGGCTACCTTTGTATTGTCCGTTGTTGACTTTGGATCTTGTATCTTCCTTTGTGTTCATGGATCTAGCGCATGTGTGATCATATTTGTTGGTTTGAGTGTTCTCTTGTGTTCTCCACGTGGTTTCCCTCGTTTCCCTCCTCGTGTTCTTCGTGTTCATCGCGGGATCCGCTCCTTTCGTGAAAGATCGGTCGGTTAGGGTTCCCACCCTACATCACCCAACTTACCCCTTGGACTATATATGCTTGTCCCTTAGCTCCATACTAGGGTTAGCATTGGTTTAGCTCATATTTAGAGATAGAGCATTGCTCATCCACATCGGATCTACTCCACGAGAGAGACCGCGGCCTCTACGGAGAAGATCCCTTTGGATTCAAGACCTCCTTGCGGAGAAGAACATCAAGACCTCCTCAGAGAGAAGACCGGTTACCTTTGTATCGTCCGTTGTTGACTTTGGATCTTGTATCTCCTATCGTGTTTCGAGGATCTAGCACTTGTGTAATCATCCTTGTTGGTTTGAGTGTTCTCTCGCGTTCCCCTTGTGTTTTTCCCCTCGGTTCCCTCCTCGTGTTCTTCGTGTTCATCGCGGGATCCACTCCTTTCGTGAAAGATCCGCTGATTAGGGTTCCTACCCTACATCATATTAGCTAGCGCTTGCAGCACTCTTGATCCAGGGGTTCCTCTGGCATGCTAAAATCTTCATTGTCGAGGCTTATGTCGTCTTGGGAGAGTGGTAGGTAGTTGTTGTCCTCCGAGTCTTCGTTCCTTGTTTGTTCGTCGGGATCAATTTTCCCGTCCTCCCAATCATCCTGTTCGGATGTTGGCCCGATGGGGTGATGTAGGGTGGAACCCTATACGGCCGATCTTTCACAAAAGGAGTGGATCCCGCGATGAACACGAAGAACATGAGGGGAAACACAAGGGGAAAATCACAAGGAGAACACTCAAACCAACAAGAATAAGTCACACAAGTGCTAGATCCTCAAAACACTATAGTAGATACAAGATCCAAAGTCAACAACGAACGGTACACGGTAGCCGGTTCTTCTCCAAAGGAGGTCTTGAGTTCTTCCCTAAAAAGGGGTCTTGAATCCGCTTGGGGGATCTTCTCCGGTGGAGGCTCGAATCTCCGAGGAGAAGGTAACCAAGTGGATGAGAAAAGCTCTCACACGAAATATGAGCTAATCCTTTGCTAACCCTAGAAAGTAGGACGAGGTGGAGTATATATAGTCTAGGGGGGCGAAGGGGTACACAGGCCTCGGCCCTTACACTGTTCGCAGACTGGGGAGGCCGGACGTCCAGGTGTCGGGCCGGTTGTCCGGGCATTCGCGGAGGGCCGAATGTCCGGGCTGTGGAGGCCGGATGTACGGGCTGGTGAAGTTGGCCATGTTGCTCTCGAGTTCGGGGGTGTCCGGATATCCGGGCTGGCAGCCGGATTTCTGTGGGCTTGGGAAGGGTCGGATGTCCGGGCTGGCGAGGCCGGATGTCCGGGCCTGTAGTGTCCTGGTGATTGAACGGCTGTGGTGGGTGAAGCTCCAGGGGCCGGACGTCCGGGGTCATGGCTGGATGTCCAGGGCCTGGGAGATGTCCTTGACTCCTTCTATTTGTTTTCTTCAACCGCGAACTTGGGGGCTTGTACATCTTCATGTGCATCTTCGAAAGGATCCTTTTGATACCTAATCATGCACAACGTCTCGGACTCAGGTAGTAGCCATGTCTCATGCATAGAAAGTGGAAGTTCGAAGAGGAGTGAGTTCACCTTATCTTCGGTAGCCTTGGCTCAAGCTCTTGTCATTGGTCCAAGTGGTGTAGTTGGAGGTGTAGGTGCGTCCATGGGGATGATCATGGGATGCTCCGCATCATCTCGCCTCCCTTGGGGAAGATCCGAACTCGGATCGAAATCCTCATCACCATGGTAGGGCGAGAGATCTTTGAAGTTGAAGATGTCGCTCCCGGAGTACTTGTCGCGTGGAATGTCGATCTTGTAGGCATACTCGGCGATCGGTAGGCACGGTTACAAGATTTCTCTACAAAATAGATGTGCAATATGTGAAGTATCATCTATCTTGTAGCAAGATATGAAATGAGCTGTGTTGGAGAATCGGGTCACAACAACAAACATGGAATCCTTTCCATTCCTATTTCTAGGCAACCCAAGCACAGAATCCCTACTAAAATCCTCCCATGGTTGATATGGAATTGGAAGTGGCATGTAAAGCCCAAGAGATTGAGCTTTGCACTTAGCTTGGCGACATGTAGAGTATTGGTTGGTGAAGCGGTTGACGTTACGAAGCATCGTTGGACCAAAATAGTGCTTGGAGAGCGTAGCAAGTGTCTTGTCGTGTCCAAACTGGATGAGTAGTTGAACTTGCCATTGGATCTTCTTAGGTTCCTCGGGGTGGATGCTGTAGGGAACCTTGTTAGGAAGGGGTGCTCCGGGGATGATGCCGAATCAGTGCTTAATGCCTCATAGAGGAGGTGGACCCAGAGGTAGCTCGTTGGGAAAACATCTTGAAATTCCTGCAAAAGAGAAGATAACACTGAAGATAGAGTGTGAGAGGTGTTAGCTTTTGATGCATCGTCGTTGCACGAAAGGTCATAGTGCATGACACTAGATGTGTTCTCACACACTTCTCTCATCTCATGTGTGGTGGCAAATAGGACTAAGTTCTTCTTTTCGTTCATTGTGGAGGCGCTCAATTTGGGCTTGTGGCGCTCACTCTCTTTTTGGTTGCTTGCTCTCTCACTATTCTCTCCATGATGGGTGGCTTGCTTGTTAGTGATCACTTGGCTTGGAGACATGGGACGAAGTACGTACACGTTTCCCTTCATCTTGAAGATGTAGTGGTTCATTCGGCCGCTGTGGAAGACACCTCTATGAAATTGCCATGGGCGTCCAAGAAGGAGGTGGCAAACGGTCATTGGAACGACATTACACTCCAAAGTGTCTTCGTAGGCGCCAATTTTGCAGGAGACTTGGACTTGATGCTCGACTTGGATAGTGCCGGAGTCCCTAAGCCATTGAACTTTGTAGGGATGTGGGTGCTTCGTCTTGGGCAATTGGAGCTTGGAGCAAAGTTCTTCACGTGCAAGGTTATGACAACTCCCTCCATCGATGATGACCTTGACGGATCTTCCATTGATGCCGGCCTTGGTATGAAATATGTGGCATCTTTGGTCTTCTTCTTGTTGATGATGAAGAGTCAAGACCTTGGAGACAACAAGAGCGGGACTTGAATCTTCATCACAAAAGACATGATCTTCTTCTTCTTCGGGTATGTGTCGGTGCCTTGCCACTTGCTCAAGGGCTTTCATCTCCTCGTCACTCATGGAGTCATCTGTTCCTTCATTGTTGAGGATCATGGTGTGCTTGTTTGTACACTCAAAGGACTTGTGGCCTCGACCGCCGCATGTGAAGCATTTGAAGGAACTTGTCTTGGCGGTCTCGTCGGTTGGGTAGATGATGATGAAGCTCTCAGCTTGACGTTGTTTGTAGGAGGATGACTCTGGTAGTCGAAGATGTTGGAGTCGTTGAAGCTTGATTGTTGGAGACGCCGTATGTCCTGGAAGAGAACTTGGCATAATTGAAGTCATCTTGCACTTGACGTTCCTCTTTGGTAGCTTGATGCACTAGCTCGACGAGGTTCGAGTATGGTTGGAAGTCGGCGATCTTCTTGATAGGATGGTTGAGTCCATTCAAGAAACGTGCCATTGTTTGCTCATCATCTTTCGTGACATTGGCTCGTATCATGGCAATCTCCATCTCGTTGTAGTACTCTTCAACGCTCTTGGTTCCTTGCTTGAGTAGTTGGAGTTTCTAGAAGAGGTCGCGGTTGTAGTAGGTAGGCACGAAGCATGCTCTCATGACATCCTTCATTTGTGCCCAAGTAGTGATGGGTGGTTCACCTCTTGCCTCTCGGCGGTCGATAACTTGTTCCCACCAAATGAGGACATAGTCTTGGAACTCAAGGGATGCCATCGCGATCTTCTTCTCTTCTTCATAGTTGTGCAAACAGAAGATTTTTTCGACCTTCAATGCCCATGAAAGATACCTTCGGGATCGTTGCTTCCATTGAACTTGGGCATGGTGAACTTTAGCTTGTCGTAGCATTGCTCTTCATTGTGTTGGGGCCATGGATGATGACGCCCGTGTTGTTGATGATTGTCAAGCTTGTGTTGCTCTTGGTGAGGAGGGTTGTCAACCTCATGTTGCTCTTGTCGTGGAGGATTTCCATTCTCTTCATACTCTTGATGAACTTGATGTTCTTGGCGAGCTTGTGGAGGAGCTTGTCGAGCTCAAGGAGGAACTTGAGGAACTTGTCGATGCACGCAAGCTTGAAATCTTCGTTCTTGAACTTCTTCGCGAAGTGCTTCTTCATGTTCACGAGCCTATCAGCCTCGGTTGGCTACGGCTCGACTTGAATCTTGGAGGGCTTGTTGTGCCTCAAGTGCTTGAGATTCACGGAGTTGTTGTTCTTGGTGTTGTGCCTCGGCATCTTATGCATCTTGCTGTAGACGCGCTCGCTCTTCCTCTTCATGTTGGCGTTGTCGTAGCCGTTCTTGTGCTAGCGCAAAAGCCGCTTGGGTTTGACGTTGTCGGTGCTCTTGAGAGTTGGTGTTGCGTAGAGGATTGAGGCTTGCTTGACGATCATTGCGTGCGGCACGGCGAAGAGTGTTTGATGTCGGTGTACTTGAGCCAGAGAGGGTGAAGTCAGAGTGTCGTCTTGAGCGGGTCCTTCTTGAAGAGGACGAAGTGGAAGATGAGCGGTTGAGCAACAAAGCACGAATCTCGTCCATCCTTGCGTCATTCTCTTGCTTGTGAGCGTCAAGCTTGTGGTCAAAGTAGTCCCTTGTACATTGCTCGAAGAGTCGCAAGTCGATGGTGAGGTTGTCGATGCGTTCACTCATTGCTTGTTGCTCTTGATGCAAAGCATGTTGTGCACGAAAGAGGTGGCTCTTGGTGACGTAGGAGTTCATGTCGTCGTCGTGCTTAATGAAGAGTGGTTTGGTATAAGTACTTGGCCTATCCATCATTCCAAGAAAAATGTGAGTGGTAGAAAGAGAAGAACGAATACCAAATGTACCTTGACCAAAGTTGAAAGTGGATCGATGATCACTCCAATGTGGACAAGAAAATAGCACAATTGGTACCAATTGTTGTCGGTTTCTCACACCTACACAAGTAAAAGCTTATGGTGGAGCTTGGTTAGGATGATGGCATGAAATTTGATGCAATTGTAAGTGAGCTTCAATAATGTTGTTAAAGATTCGCAAGATTGCAATGCAACAAGTAGACCAAGCGATATACGGTACACGGAAACACACACGCAAAAAAGATAGGTGGGGTCGTGCAACCAAGGGTGAGCCAAAATGTGGAGTCCACAAAAATGCTCTTGTTGCACAACACTAGAGAGACGCTAGCACGATTGCACAATAGGCGGATACAAAGACTTGTGCACAACCTACTAAGCAAAAATGCAACGACTTCTATCCCTAGTATGCTCTATGCAAGGTGTTTCTATGCGATGATCCAAGATGATCAAGTATGACAATCTTAATGTTGTATGATGTTATGGTTCTTGCTTAAAAGCTCTTTGATTATCTTTCCCTTTTGCTTAAAAGCTTGGTTGGCTCTTTTATGTTTGAGCTCTTTTCTCATGCAATGCTTGATGAACCAACATAGCAATTATGTATGCGATGACAACCTTGTGAAATAAGAGATGATACCAAGATATGCAACAATGATGTATGTATGCTATGGGAGTATGATCACTAATGTGCACAAGTCTCTTTGCCGGCAATACGCAATGGCTAGTCTCGATGGGTAAGCAACGCAAAGGAGTAAGGCTATGATGGCTATCAATGTAATGGCAAGAGTGATATATCACGATACCAAGACAAGGTTACCGGTTCTTGCGTACAGTATGGTGTCAAAATGGTGGCACGAATACCAAGATGTAGTCGATGTGGTCATTGTTTATGACGCGTCTGTGGTGAAGATGAGCGGCGGTGATGTTGATGTCGAATCGTACCTAAATAGCCGAAACACAAATAGGACACGGTACCGCAACTCAAATTCTCAAAACAAAATAGGACCAAAATTGTCGGAGTTGGTGTTGGTAAGCGGTGGTTGTGGATGTGGTATATGGTGGTGCTATGCGGAAGTGGTGGAGGTATGCGGAAGTATATGTGGGCACCGGAACCAAATTTGGCGAAATATGGACGGAAAATGGGCGGTGGAGAGGAAGTGGTGCTGCCAGGGGCTGGATGTCCGGGCCTGATGGTCGGATGTCCAGGGCGCTGGATGTCCGGGCTTGTCGGGCCGGATGTCCGAGCTCTGGATCCATGGATGGATTAGAAGATCTTCGCGAGGAGAGGTCAAATCCGGGCAAAATTCGGAGAAATTTGTGGATGGAAATTGGGGAAAACTGGATGGAATGCTAGATCTACCTGCAACACACGAAATCCGCGGATCAAATCCAACAAAACTTCATCACACCAACAAATCACAAAAAAAAATTGCGGCTATTTTTGTGGGGAATTTTCGAACTAGGGACAAAATCAACAAAACTAGGCTAGCAACACAATGGGGAGGCTCCGAAATCGTGATCAATGTGGCTCTGATACTAAGATGATGTAGGGTGGAACCCTATACGGCCAATCTTTCACGAAAGGATCGGATCCCATGATGAACACGAAGAACACGAGAGGAAACACAAGGGGAAAATCACAAGGGGAACACAACAGAACACTCAAACCAACAAGAATAAGTCACACAAGTGCTAGAACCTCGAAACACGATAGGAGATACAAGATCCAAAGTCAACAACGGACGGTACACGATAGCCGGTTCTTCTCCAAAGGAGGTCTTGAGTTCTTCCCAAAAAAGGGGTCTTGAATCCGCGTGGGGGATCTTCTCTGGTGGAGGCTCGAATCTCCGAGGAGAAGGTAACCAAGTGGATGAGCAAAGCTCTCACACAAAATATGAGCTAATCCTTTGCTAACCCCAGAAAGTAGGACGAGGTGGAGTATATATAGTCTAGGGGGGCGAAGGGGTACACGGGCCTCGGCCTTACACTGTGCGCAGACAGGGGAGGCCGGACGTCCGGGCGTCAGGCCGGATGTCCGGGCGTTCGCGGAGGGTCGGATGTCCGGGCGTTCACGGAGGGCCGGATGTCTGGGCTGTGGAGGCCGGATGTCCGGGCTGGTGAAGCGGGCCATGTTCCTCTCGGGTTCGGGGGTGTCCGGATATCTGGGTTGGCAGCCGGATTTGTGGGGGCTTGGGAAGGGCCGAATGTCTGGGCTGGCGAGGCCGGATGTCCGGGGCCTGTAGTGTCCTAGCGGCTGAGTGGCTGTGGTGGGTGAAGCTCCAGGGGCCGGACGTCCCGGGTCATGGCCGGATGTTCGGGCCTGTGAGGTGTCAATGACTCCTTCCGTTGGTTTTCTTCAACCGTGAACTTGGGGGCTTGTACATATTCATGTGCATCTTCGGAAGGATCCTTTTGATACCTAATCATGCACAATGTCTCAGACTTAGGTAGTAGCCATGTCGCATGCATAGAAAGTGGAAGTTCGGAGAGGAGTGAGTTCACCTTATCTTCGATTGCCTTGGCTCGGGCTCTTGTCATTGGTCCAAGTGGTGTCATTGGAGGTGTAGGTGCGTCCATGGGGATGATCGTGGGATGCTCCGCATCATGGGGGCTTCTTGGTTTTCGGCATTCTCGGGAGTTTCATTGTCTTTGGTGCCATTGTTGATCTTATTGGCGCGATGTGATTTAGGGCAGCGTCGCTAACGTCGATGTTTCGGCGATATCTCAGGAGGTTCGCCCTCGACCGGGTTTTTATTGCCGTTTTTAGGTGTTTCCACCATGTATACGTCGTACGAGGAGGTGGTCGTCTAACGTCTGGTCACTCGCAGGTGTTGGGCCTGCTCCTCTCCAGCATCGTCGTCCATACCGTCGATGTCTCCGAAGGCGTAATCCATGTCGGTTAAGTCCTCGACAATGGCTATGAAGTGGATGGTGGGTGTGACGTAAAATTCCTTGCTCTCAGCCCCTAGTCCGGGCTGGGCGTATTTCGGATGTCGCTCCGCTGTAATGATGAGGGATCACATTAAGTCCAGAGCCTCTCTTAAAGGCGAGGTTCAGCCAGGGAGAAGAGAGTTCGTAGAGTACGGCAGGAGGGAAATTCCTTGGCCAAGCTCACACGCTGCTGACTCCGAGAACTCGAAGCCAGTGTTTGAAGAAGAGTCCGGCTTCAGGATGATTGCTGGAGACGCTATTCTTTCAGTGTTGGGATCTAAGACCGCTGAGAGTCCAGCGAGTTCTAAACTCCCATCTTCGGACCTGAAGACACGCTCCAGATCTAGGGCCAGAGCAGAGGTTGGGGTCGCGAACCCTTGGTAAATCAAATCTCCTCGGATATTAGCGACGTAATCCAGATTTCCAAAACTAATCTGGTGACCTGGGGCGTAGCTGTCGATCTGCTCTAGATGGCCAATCGAGTTGGCCCGCAGGGTGAAGCCGCCGAACACGAAGATCTGGCCGGGGAGAAATACGTCCCTCGGGGTAGCATTGTTGTAGATGATTGATGGGGCCATCGAACCTACTGGGGACGACACAGCGGAACTCTTAATGAAAGCACCAATGTCGGTGTCAAAACCGGCAGATCTCGGGTAGGGGGTCCCAAACTATGCGTCTAAGGATTGATGGTAATAGGAGACAAGGGACACGATGTTTTACCCAGGCTTG
Organism: Triticum aestivum; assembly: GCF_018294505.1. Taxonomy (NCBI): domain Eukaryota; kingdom Viridiplantae; phylum Streptophyta; class Magnoliopsida; order Poales; family Poaceae; genus Triticum; species Triticum aestivum. The sequence goes on along the minus strand of NC_057812.1, from coordinate 339,054,695 downwards.
GGCCCTCTCGATGGAGGTAATACCCTATGTACTGCTTGATTGACTTTGATGAGTATAGGGGTTACAAGAGTTGATCTACCACTAGATCGTAATGGCTAAACCCTAATTGTCTAGCCTGTATGATTATGATTGCCTCTACGGAATAAACCCTCCGGTTTATGTAGACACCGGAGGGGGCTAGGATTGTACAGAGTCGGTTTACAAAGAAAGGAATATTCATATCTGCACGCTAAGCTTGCCTTCCACGCCAAGGAGAGTCCCATCCGGACACGGGAGGAAGTCTTCTGTCTTGTATCATCACGACCCATTCGTCCGGCCCATGTCATATAGTCCAGACGCCCGAGGACCCCTTAATCCAGGACTCCCTCAGTCTGTGGGGCTACCAGGTGGGGACAACCCACCTAGGCGCAGTAGGAGGGGGGCGCGCCCTGGTGGGTTGTGCACACCCAGGTGCCCCTCTCCGGTAGGTCTTGGCTCCAGAAATTCTTGTTTATTGTATAAAAATTCCTCGCAAAGTTTCGTTCCATTCCGAGAACTTTTATTTTTGCACAAAAACAACACCATGGTAGTTCTGCTGAAAACAACATCAGTCCGGGGTTAGTTTCCTTCAAATCATGCAAATTAGAGTCCAAAACAAGAGGAAAAGCGTTAGGAAAAGTAGATACGTTGGAGACGTATCAGGTGCGCCCCTGCCTTGTGGGCCCCTCGTGACTCCCATGACCTAATTCTTCGGCCTATATATTCACATATATTCCCAAACCACCAGAAGTATCCACGAAAACACTTTTCCACTACTGCAACCTTCTATTCCTGTGAGATCCCATCTTGGGGCATTTTCCGGCATCCTGCCGGAGGGGGATTCGATCACGGAGGGCTTGTACATCAACTCTATTACCCTTTCGATGAAGCGTGAGTAGTTTACATCAGACCTATGGGTCCATAGCTAGTAGCTAGATGGCTTCTTCTCTCACTTTGATTCTCAATACCATGTTCTCCTCGATGTTCTTGGAGATCCATCCGATGTAATCTTCTTTTGTGGTGCGTTTGTCTAGATCTGATGAATTGTGGATTTATGATCAGCTTATCTATGAATATTATTTGAATCTTCTCTGAATTCTTTTATGCATGATTTGATATCTTTGTAATTCTCTTCGAACTATCGGTTTGGTTTGGCCAACTAGATTGGTTTTTCTTGCAATGGGAGAAGTGCTTAGCTTTGGGTTCAATCTTGCGGTGTCCTTTCCCAGTGACAGTAGGGGCAGCAAGTCACGTATTGTATTTTTGCCATCGAGGATAAAAACATGGGGTTTACATCACATTACTTGAGTTTATTCCTCTACATCATGTCACCTTACTTAATGTGTTACTCTGTTCTTCATGAACTTACACTACTAGGGAAAACCTTATACACAAAAACATACCAGAAGCACGGGCCAAAAAGAAGCGCTACTACTACTTACCACTAGTGATAGAGGCAAAGGTGTCCCGATGTTTCGATGAGATAGATATCGTTTTCTGTGGGAGTCGACTTTGACGATCCGACTACGAACGTGCGAAGACGTCGCGCCTTAGCAATCGCTAAACCAACTTCCGAGGGTTATTGACCACGCCGGAGCACGATCAACCTGACCACGAGGGTCTATTTCCTACGAGCAAACGAAGAACAAGCAAGAAACTGAGATTGCAATTTGGATATTGCGAATAAAAGAGGAAAGCTTTATTAATGAATGTGGGGTTCTGTGGCGTCTTGGTCTGGTCGTTGGACACAAACGAAGTACGCGAAGTTGCAGCTCTGGCGAACTTTTAGTCTAAACAAAACCCAACGTCTAAACGACGCCTAAGGGTTGTATAAATGGAGGAAGAGGGGGGAATTTCATGGCCCTTGGAGGGGGGTCTGAAACCAACCCTAACTCTTGTTTCCCCACACATGCGGACGGACTCTAAAAACAGCCTATACTTAAGTATTTCAAAAATATATGGGCCTTGATACGTCTCCGTCGTATTTAATTTTCCAAACACTTTTGCCCTTGTTTTGGACTCTAACTTGTATGATTTGAATGGAACTAACACGGACTGACGTTGTTTTCAGCAGAATTGCCATGATGTTGTTTTATGTGCAGAAAACAAAAGTTCTCGGAATGACCTGAAACTCCACGGAATATCTTACAATAAATAATAAAAAATCCTCGCCAAAGATGAAGACCAGGGGGCCCACACCCTTTCCACGAGGGTGCCCCCCCTAGGGCGCGCCCCCTACCTCGTGGGCCCCCTGGAGACTTCCCGACTCCAACTCCAACTCTATATAACTGCTTTCGGGTAGAAAAAATAGGAGAGAAGAAATCATCGCGTTTTACGATACGGAGCCGCCGCCAAGCCCTAAAACCTCTCGGGAGGGCTGATCTAGAGTCCGCTCGGGGCTCCGGAGAGGGGGATTCATCACCGTCGTCATCATCAACCATCCTCCATCACCAATTTCATGATGCTCACCGCCGTGCGTGAGTAATTCCATCGTAGGCTTGCTGGACGATGATGGGTTGGATGAGATTTATCATGTAATCGAGTTAGTTTTGTTAGGGTTTGATCCCTATTGTCCACTATGTTCTGAGATTGATGTTGCTATGACTTTGCTATGCTTAATGCTTGTCACTAGGGCCCGAGTGCCATGATTTCAGATCTGAACCTATTATGTTTTCATCAATATATGAGATTTCTTGATCCTATCTTGCAAGTCTATAGTCACCTATTATGTGTTATGATCCGTTAACCCCGAAGTGACAATAATCAGGATACTTACCGGTGATGACCGTAGTTTGAGGAGTTCATGTATTCACTATGTGCTAATGCTTTGTTTCGGCTCTCTATTAAAAGGAGGCCTTAATATCCCTTAGTTTCCATTAGGACCCCACTGCCACGGGAGGGTAGGACAAAAGATGTCATGCAAGTTCTTTTCCATAAGCACGTATGACTATATTCGGAATACATGCCTACATTACATTGACAAATTGGAGCTAGTTCTGTGTCACCCTATGTTATGACTGTTACATGATGAACTGCATCCGGCATAATTATCCATCACTAATCCAATGCCTACGAGCTTTCCATATACTGGTTTACGCTTATTTACTTTCCCGTTGCTATTGTTACAATCACTACATAATACCAAAAATATTACTTTGCTTTCATTACTCTTTTGTTACCGTTACCATCACTATCATATTACTTTGCTACTAAATACTTTGCTACAGATACTAAGTTTCCAGGTGTGGTTGAATTGACAACTCAGCTGCTAATACTTGAGAATATTCTTTGGCACCCCTTGTGTTGAGTCAATAAATTTGGGTTGAATACTCTACCCTCGAAGCTGTTGCGATCCCCTATACTTGTGGGTTATCAAGACTAATTTCTAGAGCCGTTGTCGGGGAGCATAGCTCTATTCTAGTATTCTTTGAGTCACTTGGGATTTATATCTACTGGACACTACGAAGAACTTGAAATATGGTAAGACAACAATTTATACCTCAACTACGAGGGGAGGTAAGGAACTGCCATCTAGCTCTGCACTTGATTCACCTTCTGTTATGAGTAAGCTTGCGGCACCTACACCTGCTTCTGCTATTCGCTTTGATATGTCGCATGTTATTGATGATGCTACTTCTGCTATACATGATACTTATGATGAAACTACTTCTATGCTTGATACTACTGTGTCACTTGGTGATTTTCTCAAGGAATGACTTGCTAGGGCTAGAGAGATTGAAAATATTGAATCTGATTATGATGATGACAGTGATGATGAAGAATCACCTGTTATTCCTGAGGGTTATTTATTTGATCAAGAAGCTTCTTTACCTATTTTAGCTTGCAAAGATAGATATGAACTCAAAAGGTTATTAGCTAAATAGAATAAGCAATCTCTAGATGCTAGGATGAGACCTGACCCTGCTTTTGCTACTTCACCTATCTTTGTTACTGATAAGGATTATGAATTCTCTGTTGATCCTGATATAATTACTTTTGTTGAATCTGATCCTTTTCATGGCTATGAATCTGAAACTGTTGTGGCACATCTTACTAAATTAAATGATATAGCTACCCTGTTCACTAATGATGAGATATCTCGCTACTTTTATATCCTTAAAATATTTCCGTTCTCATTAAAGGGTGATGCTAAGATATGGTTTAATTCTCTTGATCCTGGTTGTGTGCGTAGTCCCCAGGATATGATTTACTACTTCTCTTCTAAATATTTCCCTGCTCATAAGAAACAAGCTGCTTTAAAGGAAATATACAACTTTGTGCAAATTAAAGAAAAGAGTCTCCCACAAGCTTGGGGGAGGCTTCTCAAGTTACTTAATGCTTTGCCTGATCATCCTCTTAAGAAAAATGAAATACTTGATATCTTTTATAATGGACTAACCGATGCTTCTAGAGATTACCTCGATAGTTGTGCTGGTTCTCTTTTTAGGGAAAGAACACCAGATGAAGCTGAAATCTTATTGAATAATATGTTGACAAACGAAAATAATTGGGTACCTCCTAAGCCAGCTCCTGCTCCAATTAATGATCCTATTCCTAAACCAACTCTGAAGAAGAGAGGTGTCCTATTTCTCAGTCCCGAAGATATGCAAGAGGCAAAGAAATCTATGAAAGAAAAAGGTATTAAAGCTGAAGAGGTTAAGAATTTACCTCCTATTGAAGAAATACATGGTCTTAATTTACCGCATGCCGAAGAAACATATGATCTTGATCCTTTACTTATTGAAGAACCTCCAGACCTCGATAACCCGACACAGGTAGTAAAGGTAAATTCTCTCTATAGATATGATAAAGCTGAAATCCCTCCTGCTAAAATTGCTAGTCAATGCTTGGATGAGTTTGATAATTTTATGTTTAAGCAAGAAGACTTCAATGCTTATTTTGGTAGACAATTAAAACAAGATGCTGATATGATTAAATACTTGGGTGATTATATTGCTAATATTAGAGGTGAACTTAAACTTGTTAGCAAACATGCTTCTATGGTTACCACTCAAGTAGAACAAGTACTTAAGGCTCAAAAGGAATTGCTCAATGAGATGAATAGTAAGAAAAATGATTATGCTGTTAAAGTGGCTACTAGAACTGGTAGAATGACTCAGGAACCTCTGTATCCTGAAGGCCACCCTAAGAGAATTGAGCAAGATTCTCAGAGAAATAATATTGATGCACCTAGTTCTTCTAAAAGGAAGAAAAAGAAAAATGATAGAACTGTGCAAACTTCTAGTGAACCTATTGCTGAACCACCTGATAATCCAAATGATATCTCTATGTCTGATGCTGAAACACAATCTGGCAATGAACATGAACCTAATGAAAATGTTAATGATGATGTTCATAATAATGATCAACCTAGTAATGATAATGATGTAGAAATTGAACCTGCTGTTGATCTTGATAACCCACAATCAAAGAATCAACGTTATGATAAGAAAGAATTTGTTGCTAGGAAACATGGTAAAGAAAGAGAGCCTTGGGTTCAGAAACCCATGCCTTTTCCTCCCAAACCATCCAAGGAAAAGGATGATGAGGATTTTGAGTGCTTTGCTGAAATGATTAGACTTATATTTTTGCGTATGCAATTAACTGATATGCTCAAAATGAATCCTTATGCTAAGTACATGAACGATATTGTTACAAATAAAAGAAAGATACCAGAAGCTGAAATTTCCACCATGCTTGCCAATTATACTTTTAAGGGTGGAATACCAAAGAAACTTGGAGATCCAGAAGTACCTACTATACCATGCTCCATTAAAAGAAACTATGTTAAAACTACTTTATGTGATCTTGGAGCCGGTGTTAGTGTTATGCCTCTCTCTTTATATCGTAGACTTGACTTAAATAAGTTGACACCTACTGAAATATATTTGCAAACGGCTGATAAATCAACTGCTATACCTGTCGGTATTTGTGAGGATGTGCCTGTTGTAGTTGCGAATGTTACTATTTTAATGGACTTTGTTATTCTTGATATTCCCGAGGACGATAGTATGTCTATTATTCTTGGAAGACCTTTTCTTAATACTGCAGGGGCTGTTATTGATTGCAACAAAGGCAATGTCACTTTTCATGTTAATGGTAATGAGCATATGGTACACTTTCTGAGGAAACAACCTCAAGTTCATAGTATCAATTCTATCGGAAAAAATTCCATCGATTATATTTGGAGGTTTTGAATTTCCTCTTCCTACTGTCAAGAAGAAATATGATATACTTATTATTGGGGATGTACATATCCCCGTTGAGGTAACCTAGTGTTATTCGAAATTTCTCTATTTTTATGTTAATCGGAATGAGTTTGTTAACAAGACTTGATCAACCTTGTTAGTGGATTCCTTTTAATGAGCATGAGATGGATGAAACTAGAAGCACAACCTTCTGTACCCTCTCTATACTTTCTGTTATCTAGTTTAAATGAAATATAAATAAATAATTTTCTGTCTATTATCTGATTATCCATGCAATATAAAAATACCTCGAAAATAAAAGTTCTCCAAATGCCCTGAAAATTAAATATGATTTTTTCTAGAATATTTGAGGATTTATGGAACAAAGAACACACCAGGGGGGCCAACCACCTTGGCACGAGGGTGGAGGGCACGCCCACCCCCTAGGGCGTGCCCCTGCCTCGTGGGCCCACGGTGGCCCTCCTCCACTTATTCCTGCACCCATCCTCTTCTTCTTCCTCCCACAAACACGAAAAACCAACTCAAGCATGAGTTCCAGCCCTCTTTGCTGCCATTTTTTATCTTCTTGCTCAAAGCACTTCTCACAAAACTGCTTGGGGAGATTGTTCCTTGGTATGTGACTCCTCCATTGGTCCAATTAGTTTTTGTTCTAGTGATTTATTCATTGCAAATTTTTGCTGCTTAGGTGACCCTGTTCTTGACCTTGCATGTCAAATTTATGTGGTCAAAAGTAGTTTTGATGCATGATATAGGCCCTAGGCACTTGTAGGAGTGGTTGCTATCAATATTATTGAGTTTGGTTTACTTTTATTTTGAAGTTACTAAAAAATTCAGAATTTTTAAGAGGAAGAAATATGCTTAGGAAAATGTTCCAAGGTGGTTCTTCAAGGAAGCAAGGACCCAGGCTTGCAATGCATGATGCTGATGAAGAGCCACCAAGAGACGCTCCAGTGCGCCCTTGTGAGTGGCCTTCTAAAAATTTTATGGATCGAGTGGGAATTAAAGAAGAATTTAACGCATATTTGCGTAATGCCGGTCTTGAGGACTTTGAGGCAGACAAATGCCCCCAGTATCATGATCTCACAAGCTCTTTTGTGAGGAGGTTTGAGTATTCATCTTCGTGTAATTCTCCTTCGGTCATGTTTGATCTTAAATCTTATACAATGTACTTAGAGGATTTCACTTTTGCTTGCAAACTTCCACAATGGGGCAGTGTTAGGGATCCCCCTAAATCCGAATTTAGAAACTTTCTTGCTAGTATAATTGTAGGGGAATCTAGAGATATAACGCAAGCTACCATAGGGAGCATTCACTTTCCTGCTATACATTATTTTGCTCTCTTCATAGGTAGGTGCATAAATGCTAAGGATGAAGCATGTCACATGTGTGTCCCTGATCTTATCATATGGGAGCCATTGTAGCATGTAGGTTGCACCATAATAGATATAATGGAGATTTCTTTGGAGGAATTTATGCAACCCGCTTAGCAAAATTTATTGAGATAGACGTTCATGAAGGAGACATGGAGTTGCCTCCTGCTTATTTAGATTTTGATTCTATGGTTTCTCACCATTTTGTTGAGAGGAACGAATCGCCTCTCCAGTACCGACTAATCTTTGACAGACGTCGTGCTGTCTATATTACTCTCCATGCTCCTGCTTTCTTTGATTATCAAGCAAGAGGAGGATATACTATTACCAAAGAGGAGGCAGATGAGTACGAGAGGAGAGCGGAGGCCGCTCGTCGCCACACTGCAGCTCAGGAGGCGATAGCCGCTGCATCGCAGTATGACCCCAACTATTATTATGGATATCAGCCAGGCCAGCCATGGCCATAGACCAACTTAGGCCAAAAGCCTAAGCTTGGGGGAGTACGTTTTTCTCACCGACATTACATTTATGTTCACACACACTCATTGCTAGATGTCAGTGTTCATACTTTTTCATTGTATCTTCCATGCTAGTTTATTTCCTTTTATGCTTTCTTCTTGTGTGTTTAATAAACCTTAAGAAAAAACCAAAAAATTAGTTGTAGCTTTTAATTAATTTACTTTCCATGCTTGTAGTAGTAATTAAAAAGAAAACCCAAAAATATTTCATGTTCTTCTTTTGCTTGTTGGGAGCTTTCCCGTGTAAATAGTTTTATTTCTTTTCTTTGGGGGTCAGTAGGAGAAAACCATGATTAAATTGTTGAAGTGGCTCTTATATGCTTTATTGTTGGTTTAACCAAGATCCCATATTGCTTTGTCTTCTCCTGTTTATTGAATGCTCGCAGATTCCAGCTTAGTCCAATGCACGTGCACTCTTATTATTATTCACATTGTTCGGTCATGCAAGTGAAAGGCAATTATGATGATATATGATGGACTGACTAAGATGAGAAAAGCTGGTATGAACTCGACCTCTTTTGTTTTTGTAAATATGATGAGTTCATCGTTCTTGATTCAGCTTGTTATGAATAAACATGTTCGCAATGACAATTAGAGATCATAGTTGCTTGTGCCATGCTTGATTAGCTATGAGTTATAATGGTTTACCTTGCGTGCCAACATGCTATTCAAATGGTGATGATGTGGTATGATAGGGTGGTATCCTCCTCTGAATGATTTAAGTGACTTGACTTGGCACATGTTCACGCATGTAGTTGAAACAAATCAACATAGCCTTCACGATATTTATGTTCATGGTGGATTATATCCTACTCATGCTTGCATCCAATGTTTATTAATTTTAATGCATGTACATGGCTGTTGTCGCTCTCTAGTTGGTCGCTTCCCAGTCTTTTGCTAGCCTTCACCTGTACTAAGCGGGAATACTGCTTGTGCATCCAATCCCTTAAACCCCAAAGTTATTCCAGATGAGTCCACTATACCTACCTATATGCGGTATCTACCTGTCGTTCCAAGTAAATTTGTATGTGCCAAACTCTAAACCTTCAAATAATCATCTGTTTTGTATGCTCGAATAGCTCATGTATCAACTAGGGCTGCCTGTATCTTCCATGCTAGGCGGGTTATTCTCAAGAGGAGTGGACTCCGCTCCTCACTCACGAGAAAATGGCTGGTCACCAGGATGCCCAGTCCCATGCTTTATGCAAACTAAATCAAAATAATTGCAAAACGAAACTCCCCCTGGGACCTGATGTATGTTGGAGGCACTCGTTGTTTGGAGCAAGCCATGGATTGATGTTTGTTGGTGGAGGGGGAGTATAAACTTTACCATTCTGTTTGGGAACCGCCTATAATGTGTGTAGCATGGAAGATATCGCCATCTCTTGGTTGTTATGTTGACAATGAAAGTATACCGCTCAAAATGTTATTCACCTCTATTTCAAAACTGAGCTCTGGCACCTCTACAAATCCCTGCTTCCCTCTGCGAAGGGCCTATCTATTTACTTTATGTTGAGTCATCATCCTCTTATTAAAAAACACTAGCTGGAGAGCGCAACTGTCATTTGCATTCATCACTATTAATTTATATTGGGTGTGACTATGATTGGATCTCTTTTACCATGAATTACAATGTCTAGTCAGTCCTTGATCTTTAAAGGTGCTCTGCATTTATGTTTTGCGGTCTCAGAAAGGGATAGTGAGATACCATCTTGTTATATCATATTATGATTGTTTTGAGAAAGTGTTGTCATCCGAGTTTTATTATTATGGCTCGCTAGTTGATTATGCTATTGATATGAGTAAACTTGAGACCTATGCATTATTGCGAATGTGGTTAGTTATAATCTTTGCTGAAAACTTGAATGTTGCCTTTACATATTTACAACAACAAGAGCAAACAGAGTTTGTAAAAGTTTTTCTTTATTTCTTTCAGTTTGTCAACTGAATTGCTTGAGGACAAGCAAGGGTTTAAGCTTGGGGGAGTTGATACGTCTCCGTCGTATCTACTTCTCCAAACACTTTTGCCCTTGTTTTGGACTCTAACTTGTATGATTTGAATGGAACTAATCCGTACTGACGCTGTTTTCAGCAGAATTGCCATGATGTTGTTTTTTATGTGCAGAAAACAAAAGTTCTCAGAATGACCTGAAACTCCACGGAATATCTTACAATTAATAATAAAAACTCCTCGCCAAAGATGAAGACCAGGGGGCCCACACCCTTGCCACGAAGGTGGGCCCCCCCCCCAAGGGCGCACCCCCTACCTCGTGGGCCCCCTGGAGACCTCCCAACTCCAACTCCAACTCTATATAACTGCTTTCAGGGAGAAAAAAATAGGAGAGAAGAAATCATCGCGTTTTACAATACGGAGCCGCCGCCAAGCCCTAAAACCTCTTAGGAGAGGGGGATTCGTCACCGTCGTCATCATAAACCATCCTCCATCACCAATTTCATGATGCTCACCGCCGTGCGTGAGTAATTCCATTGTAGGCTTGCTGGACGGTGATGGGTTGGATGAGATTTATCATGTAATTGAGTTAGTTTTGTTAGGGTTTGATCCCTAGTATCCACTAGGTTCTGAGATTGATGTTGCTATGACTTTGCTATGCTTAATGCTTGTCACTAGGGCCCGAGTGCCATGATTTCAGATCTGAACCTATTATGTTCTCATCAATATATGAGAGTTATTGATCCTATCTTGCAAGTCTATAGTCACCTATTATGTGTTATGATCCGTTAACCCCGAAGTGACAATAATCGGGATACTTACCGGTGATGACGGTAGTTTGAGGAGTTCATGTATTCACTATGTGCTAATGCTTTGTTCCGGTTCTCTATTAAAAGGAGGCCTTAATATCCCTTAGTTTCCATTAGGACCCCGCTGCCACGGGAGGGTAGGACAAAAAATTTCATGCAAGTTCTTTTCCATAAGCACGTATGACTATATTCATACATGCCTACATTACATTGACAAATTGGAGCTAGTTCGGTGTCACCCTATGTTATGACTGTTACATAATGAACCGCATCCGACATAATTATCCATCACTGATCCGATGCCTACGAGCTTTCCATATACTGGTTTATGCTTATTTACTTTCCCATTAATATTGTTACAATCACTACATAATACCAAAAATATTACTTTGCTTTCATTACTCTTTTGTTACCGTTACCATCACTATCATATTACTTTGCTACTAAAAACTTTGTTGCAGATACTAAGTTTCCAGGTGTGGTTGAATTGACAACTCGGCTGCTAGTACTTGAGAATATTCTTTGGCTCCCCTTGTGTCGAATAAATAAATTTGGGTTGAATACTCTACCCTCGAAAGCTATTGCGATCCCCTATACTTGTGGGTTATCAGGCCTGGCCCAATAATAAGGTGATGCAGCACCTAGAATAGCCTCTGGATGAAATTTATGAAGTGGCAACTTGTATATTTCGTCCAAGGCTTCATGCACTCCTTATGGTGGCTCCAAAGTCCCAAAGTCATCACTTGTAACTCCGTTCTTGATCCACTTGCACATGCCATCATCTCCATGCTAGGTCTTGCTCCAGTGTTCATCCCTCTTATCCATGCCAAGCCCTTCATTTGTAAGCAAAACAAATGTATCCAATTTAGGCAGCATCATATTCTCATGAACATTAGAATCATTACCAAGAAACGAAAGTATCTGATAATTTAATTGGCATGCGCGAGCTCTAGTAATTGGTCTAGTATGTATAGCAGCATGGGTTGTGGGTGTAACAATGGTATTGATGTCCTCATCATCCTCCCCTTCTTGAAATGGAGTCGTCCTCGACGGAAGCTCATCTTCCTCACCCAACTAAGGCTTCAAATCTGCAATGTTAAAAGTGGGACTAACCCCAAAATCTGCAGGCAGCTCAAGTTTACATGAATTATCATTTATTTTCTCTAACACCTTAAAAGGACCATCAGCACGTGGCATTAGCATTGATTTGCGCAAATTAGGAAATCTATCCTTACGCAAATGTAACCAAACAAGATCTCCAGGTGCAAACACAACATGTTCTCTACCCTTATCTCCAGCAAGTTTATATTTAGCATTCATACGCTCAATGTTTTCCTTAGTTAACTCATGCATTTTTAAAATCAATTCAGCATGTTCTTTAGCATCAAAATTAACCTTCTCCGAAGATGGAAGAGGCAACAAATCAATAGGTGCATGAGGTAGGAAACCATAGACAATTTCAAAAGGGCACATCTTAGTAGTAGAATGCAATGAACGATTATAAGCAAATTCAATATGAGGCAAGCATTCTTTCCACATTTTCTTATTATTAATCAAAACAGCCCTAAGCATAGTAGACAATGTTCTATTGACTACTTCAGTTTGTCCATCAGTTTGGGGGTGACAAGTAGTACTAAAAAGCAATTTAGTCCCCAACCTAGCCCATAAACATCTCCAAAAGTGGCTAAGAAATTTAGTATCACGATCTGAAACAATAGTATTTGGCACACCATGCAAGTGAATAATTTCACGAAAGAACAAATCAGCAACATTAACAGCATCATCGCTTTTATGACATGGTATAAAGTGTGCCATTTTTGAAAATCTATCCACAACAACAAATATGCTATCCCTCCCCTTCTTTGTTCGCGGTAAACGTAAAACAAAGTCCATAGATATATCCTCCCAAGGAACACTAGGTACAGGCAAAGGCATATGTAAACCATAAGGATTGAGTCATGACTAAGCTTTTTGACATGTAGTGCAGCGAGCAACAAAATGCTCAATATCCCGTCTCATCTTTGGCCAAAAGAAATGTGTAGCAAGTATGTCACGCCAAAGTGTCCCATTAATCCTCCTCCATGCGCCTTCTGCAACAACAAAAGACGAACGGAGCTAGCTGGAATGCATAGCTTGTTAGCACAGAACACAAATCCATCATTAACGACGAACTTGTTCCAGGTTCTTCCTTTGTTACAATTCTGCATTACATCTTTAAAATCAGCATCATGCACATATTGATCGTTGATGGTCTCCAAACCAAATATTTTGAAGTCAAGTTGTGAAAGAATAGTATAGCGACGACACAATGCATCAGCAATAACATTTTCTTTACCCTTCTTGTGTTTAATGACATAAGGGAAAGTCTCAATGAATTCAACCCATTTAGCATGTCTACGATTCAGTTTAGATTGACTTTTAATATGTTTCAAAGATTCATGATCAGAATGTATAACAAATTCTTTGGGCCATTAATAATGTTTTCATGTTTCTAAAGTCTGAACAAGAGCATATAATTCTTTATCATAAGTAGAATAATTCAGACTAGGCCCACTCAATTTTTCAGAAAAGTATGCAACACGTTTGCCATCTTGTAATAAACACCTCCTAATCCAATTCCACTAGCATCACATTCAAGCTCAAAAGTCTTATTAAAATCAGGAAGTTGGAGTAAAGGAGCATGTGTCAACTTATCTTTCAATACCATGAAGGCTTCTTCCTGTGCAGTACCCCAAACAAAAGGTACATCCTTCTTTGTAAGCTCATTAAGAGGTGCAGCAATGGTGCTGAAATCTCTCACAAAACTCCTATAGAATCCAGTGAGGCCAAGAAAACTACTCACTTGTGTGACCGTTTTGGGCTGCGGCCAACTCTCAATAGCTTCAATCTTGGCTTTATCAACTTCAATTCCCTGTGGAGTAACAACATAGCCAAGAAAAGATACTCGGTCGGTATAGAAGGTGCACTTCCCAAGGTTACCAAACAAACGCGCATCACGTAGAGCAATAAAAACAGCACGTAAATGTTCCAAATGTTCGTCCAAAGATCTGCTATAAATCAGTATATCATCAAAATAGACTACCACAAATCGTCCAATGAAAGCATGTAAAACTTCGTTCATTAATCTCATGAAAGTACTAGGTGCATTAGTTAACCCAAAAGGCATGACTAACCACTCATATAGTCCAAACTTAGTTTTAAATATTGTTTTCCATTCATCTCCCAATTTCAAACGAATTTGATGGTATCCACTACGCAAATCAACTTTGGAGAAAATTGTAGAGACACTCAATTCATCAAGCATATCATCTAGCCTAGGAATAGGATGACGATAACGAATAGTAATATTATTAATGCCTCTACAATCAACACACATATGCGATGTACCATCCTTTTTAGGCACTAGTATAATAGGAACAGCACAAGGACTAAGAGATTCACGTATGTAACCTTTGTCGAGCAGCTCCTATACTTGACGCATAATCTCCTTCGTCTCCTCTGGATTGGTATGGTATGGTGCACGGTTGGGTAGCGATGCACCGGGAATTAAGTCACTTTGATGCTCAATCCCTCGAATAGGTGGTAATCCCGGTGGCACGTCTTGTCGGAAGACATCAGCGAACTCCTGCAAAATGTTAGTGACAGCAGGGGCAAAGAGGAAGGCACGTCCTCGAATGAAAATAATGCCTCTTTGCACACAAAAGCATAGCAAACAGATGTGCTAAAATCTAGATCATCAATATCATATTTGGTGGCAAGTAAACATGCACTTTTCAATTTAATTTCAGAAGCAACAGTAGATGGTTTATTATTAGGCTTCATTTGTTGCTCCAATTCTTTTGCCACAATCTGATTTTCACTCTTATTTTGCTCCTGCTTTGCTTCATTAGCTCTATTAATATCATCTTTCAAAATGGAATCACGATTCATAGGAAGCAAAGTAATATTTTTGTCCTTATGAACAAGAGTAAACTGATTGTTCTCTACCATGGTGTACAGAATTTTTATCAAATTGCGATGGTCTACCAAGTAATAAGGAACATGCTTGCATAGGTACCATATCACAATCAACATAATCAGCATATGTAGAGATACTAAAATGCACATGAACGGTACGTGTTACCTTAACCTTGCCGCTGTTGTTGAACCATTGGATGTAGTAAGGATGTGGATGCGGTCTTGTGTGAGAGAAAGCTTCTCCACCATCTCCATGATAGCCAAGTTGTTGCAGCTCCCTCCATCTATGATGACGTGAATAGAACTTTCCTTCACAACTCCCTTTGTATGGAACAAATTATGCCTCCGATTTTGCTCAGCTTGTGTAACCTGCACACTCAAAACACGTTGAGCAACTAAACACTCAGACCTGTCAGCATCTTCAGCAGCCATGTATTGCGTCTCATGATCAGAATCATCTTCGCCGTGTTCTTCATGTGTAATAAGAGCCAAAGTCTCCTCATCATAGTCACTAGCGAACTCATACCCACCATCCTCAGTAGCAATCTTCACACGCTGAGATTTGAATTCTCTCGCAAAATGTCCTCTTCCCTTACAACGACGACAAATAATATCACTTGTGTGCCTTGTTGATGCCATGGAATAAGAAGAGCTCTACGCAGGCCCAGTAGGTGTGCTCTTGGCAGATAGTGGTGATTGCGCCTGCTTTCTTGTATCACAGCTAGAGGTGCACCTGATGGAGATGCTGGTGCAGTGGAAGTAGAGGATGCATGTGGTGTCCATGATGAAGATCGACCTACAGAAAAGTTAGTTCGCGCCAATGCTTGTCGATCCTGCACTTCACGTTCATCTTTACAAGCAAGATGGAATAAACGAGTGATATTAGTATACTCCTTATACTCTTGAATGGTCTGAATCTCTCTATTTAATCCACCCATAAAACTTGCAAGCATAGCTTCATTCTCCTCAACAATACCACATCTAATCATGCCAGTTTGTAATTCCTGATAATACTCTTCTACAGAATTTTATCCTTGTCTTAAACGCTGCAATTTTTGAAGTAATTCACGTTGATAATATGGTGGAACCCAACGAGTATGCATAGCAGTTTTCAAAGCAGCCCAAGTAGCTGGAATAGGATATAATCTACAATGTTCAGACCACCAGACACATGCAAAGCTAGTGAAAGCACAAACAGCAGGAGGAACACGTCTCTCCTCAGGATACTGTAAACATGTAAATCGTTGTTCAGTTTCTAACTCCCAAGTAAGATATATATCAGGAACATATCTACCCTCAAATGGTGGAATATTCAATTTCAATTTAGGGAGATGGTCACGATCTCGTACCTAAGGGGGAGCCCTACCATTGCCATTATTTGCATGTGGACGACCTGGTGGTTGTTGTGCTGGTGGTTGCACATAGTTCTGATTTTGATCAACCTCATCCTCGTAATCTCCCGCAAAATCATCCTCCTGCGCATCAGGAGCAGGAGCCACAGAAGTATCAATAGCAGCACCAACAGTTTGGCCAGGCGCAAGAGGGAGACGGCTCGCTCGGAGGAGGGTTGTTTCACGACATGGAGGTAGTTGTTGTTGTTGTTGTTGTAGAGGTGCGTTAGGTGCAGACGGTGGTGGTGGTGGAAGACGCGCGAGCAATTCATTAAACTTGTTATCGAGCTTTATTTCGAATGTCTTCTCCATGCCATCTATCTTCTCCATGGCCTCTTCAAATCTATTTAGCACATCTTGCACCAGTCCACTCATCAATTGCTAAAATTTATCATGCAACTCCTTATTCGTCATGTTCTCCTAGTCAGTCTCGTTGGCTTGTGATCCTGCCACGGTTAGCAGCAATAGTAACACACAAGAATATGATCCTACAGACTACTAACAAGAGGTGGTGGTGGGTGTCACAAATCCATCAAGCAATTCTCAAATTCTTACCAGTTCTTACCCAACAGCAGGCGGTGATCGGCAACCGTCATAGTCAAAACTCTCAAAGCTTGGATAGAGTGATTACCAAGGAGAGTCAAACGCACGACGTAGATGTACGTGGAGCTACGAAGGCTTATAATATGGTAGCAAAAAGGGTCAGCAATAATCAATTCAGAGATGCAAAGTTGAATAAACGCTCAACGACGGTACTGTGCTCATCCTAGGCTAGACCGTGCTAGAGACGCGAGCCTAGAACACTAAGAAAATCACGGCGCTGCACGTAAAACAAGGGAAAAGCACACTCTGGAACTTTTTTCGCTCTGTTTTTTTGGCGTTCCTTTTTTTGCGCTCCTTTTTTTTGGGAAATATCACTATAATGGCGAGTGTCTCAAAACTCTTCCCTCGTAAAACTGACAGGATGGCATGAATTTTTTTGACATTTTGCCGAAAATTAGGGCAGCGACGACGAAAAAGTGCGACAAAAAATCACTATGATGGCGAGTGTCTCAAAACGCTCCGTGGGACCTAAAAATATGATAGGGAAAAATATTTTTGGTCGCCGAAATTTTGGCCTAAAAACTGCCCAGGGGTCTCTAGACTTTTTTTTCGAGACCTACTCAGGCAAGGAAACACAAAACGAAAACTAGATGGATCTCAAAAACAAACCTAATATGAAAAGAGCTCGGATTGGTGGTGGATAGGTAGATGTATATGTGGACTCAGATTGGTGGTGGACAGGCGGATGTATATGGCAGCGGTAAGGAATATGTTGGTGGTGGTCGTATGTGGTAGGAACAATGATGATGGTGTGATGGCGGCGTGACAACTTGTGAATGGAACTCGAAACTCTAAAGGGAACTAGATGCTAAGACCAGCAACTAGACACGACGATGCAACCGCAAATTCAATAATGCAAAACCCTAAAAAGAATATGCAAAGGCTCAGATTGGTTCGGATATGATGACCTAACCCTTTTTTTGGCTTTTTCGTGGACTTTAGGTATGAAGAACAGACTCGATCTAAACTATGATAAACTGTAAAATCTCACCGAGCAACCAGGAAATCTGATACCACTTGATAGAGGCGAAGGTGTCCCGATGTTTCGATGAGATAGATATTGTTTTTTGTGAGACTCGACTTTGACGATCCGACTACGAACGTGTGAAGACATCGTGCCTTAGCAATCGCTAAACCAACTTCCGAGGGTTATTGACCATGCCGGAGCACGATCAACCTGACCACGAGGGTCTATTTCCTACGAGCAAACGAAGAACAAGCAAGAAACTGAGATTCAATCTCGATATTGCGAATAAAAGAGGAAAGCTTTATTAATGAAGGTGGGGTTCTGTGACGTCTTTGTCTGGTCGTTGCACAGAAACGAGTACACGAAGTTGCAGCTATGGCAAACTTTTTAGTCTAAACAAAACCCAAAGTCTAAACGACGCCCTAAGGGCTATATATATGGAGGAAGAGGGGGAATTTCGTGGCCCTTGGAGGGGGGTCCGAAACCAACCCTAACTCTTGTTTCCACACACATACGGACTCTGAAAACAGCCTATACTTAAGTATTTCGAAAATACATGGGCCTGGCCCAATAATAAGGTGACGCGGCACCTAGAATAGCCTCTGGACGAAATTTATGAAGTGGCAACTTGTATATTTTGTCCAAGGCTTCATGCACCCCTTATGATGGCTCCAAAGTCCTGAAGTCATCACTTGTAACTCTGTTCTTGATCCCCTTGTGCATGCCATCATCTCCATGCTTGGTCTTGCTCCAGTGTTCATCCCTCTTATCCATGCCAAGCCCTTCATTTGTAAGCAAAACAAATGTATCCAATTTAGGCAGCATCATATGCTCATGAACATTAGAATCATTACCAGGAAACGAAAGTACCTGATAATTTAATTGGCATGCGGGAGCTCTAGTAATTGGTCCAGTATGTATAGCAGCAGGGGTTGTGGGTGTAACAATGGTATTGATATCCTCATCAACTAGCGACCGGTAAATAAACGCGTTGTAGCTAAGTTTATAGCAATAGCGTGTCCAAAGAATGAAATGCTACTATTACAATTCCTACACTATTCTCGGCAGGGTACGAATATTAGTAGTGAGCTTACGCAAAGCGCACTGCTGCTAAGATGGTTGGAGCAACGTGTTTTACGTGGAAAGCGCTACTGCTAATGAAAAGAAAATAAATTGAAAAACATATAGTAAATGAAAATGAAAGAAATGGAAAAGGGGGAAATGAAAAAAAGAAAATGTGAAGGAAAAGAAAAGGAAAAGAAAAATAAAGGAGAAAGGTGTAGCAGCAGCGTGCTTTCAGGACAAGCGCTATAGCTAACTCAGTAGTAGTGCATTTTATTAGCCAGCGCTATAGCTAATGTAGCAGTAGCACTTTCCTGGGCTAGCGCTGCTACTATTTTTGACTTAACCGCACGGTTCTTCTCCCCCCGGGCCACTTCCCCAAATCCCCCCTCGATCTGCTGTCACCGCCGTTGTCGCCCTACATCGCCGTCGGCCGTCGCGCGCTCTACCGTCGCCCTCTGCTACCCTCGGTGGCCGCTGTTCTCGTCGCTGTTGTGCACCCAATGTAGTTAAGTAAATATAATTGTAAACTAGATGTTAATTAGGGAAGTAGTTGTAGATGCTTAAGTAGTTTTTAGTACAAGTTCCTAGGGTTCATCAATGGGTTCTTAAGTAGTTGTAGATGCTTAAGTACCTAGCTAGGGTTCATCTAATTAGTTAGTACTTGTAGATGCTTAAGAACAAGGGCAGTAGGGTTAGGGCAGTAGGGTTTAACTAGATGTTAATTAGGGCAGTAATGTTTAGTTTAGAGAAAAAATTCAATACTATTTTTTAGTAAGTGTTAATAGAATTAGTAAGAAAATTAACAAAACTAGTTGAACTAGTTTATATTTAGTAAGAACTAGTTGAATTAATAGAACTAGTTTATTTTTAGTAAGAAAATTAATAGAACTAGTTGAACTAGTTTATTTTTAGTAAGAACTAATTTATTTTTATTTATTGTAAGTGTTTAGTTGAATTAATAGAACTAGTTTATTTTTAGTAAGAAAATTTAGGTATATGAGATTTGATGATCTAATTGAAATTTTACTATAGAACTAGTTTATTTTTAGTAAGTAAACTAATAGAACTAGTTTATTTTTAGGTGTCTTCAACAGAATTCTAGGTTGATTCGTTTTGAAGTGGACATGTCACATTTGTTTTTATTTTTTTAGTTAAAGCAATTATTCGTCCATCAATGGCGATGATGCCTATCTCGCATCCTCGTCATCGACTCGGTGGAGGAGGCCTGCTTGATCAGTGGGGCCATGTCCAGGACTGGGCTCCGCCGGGTTGGTACTAGGAGGTGCTACCTTCCAGGGGGCGCAACTTGGTGAGGAGCCAGCCCGTCATTGACCCAAACCTTCTTTGGTGGCAGTCACGTCGGCTAGTGATGGTGCAGAGGCTTGAGGACCCCGTGGAGGTGGTACATCACCGTGTCAGCGAGGAGGATGAGCACGTCCATCGCTGCATGGTTGCGTTGGAGGGCAGGTTCTCCAATACCTGGCAGGTTCTTCAAGGATCTCACTGGAGCTATGATCCTGTGATGGTTCCTTCTCTTTGGGTGTCCACTGCTCGCGCCGATACCCATCGTTCGCTAGGGTTTTAGCTGTATTAGTGATGTTATATGTATGATACAATTCAAGATGTATTAGTGATAATATTCGATGATGTACGGGCACAAGAGATGATTTAGTGTTGCTTATTGAATGCATGCTAATTCGAATACTAATTTATTTTATGATTTGGTTTTGCTTACTGAATGCTCAAATTGGAGAACTACTCCTATTTGGAATGCTCAAATTGAACCCCACTATGCAAGGTGTATGCATTTGATTATTTGATAGCTTACAGGGTTTTGTTTTTTGCAGAAGTCAAGGAGCCCCTCTATCCGTGTCAAAACCAGTCGTTCTCATGTAGGGGGTCCCGAACTGTGTGTCCGAGGATCAAAGGTAACAGGAGACAAAGGGAACACGGCGTTTACCCAGGTTCGGGCCCTCTTAATGGAGGTAAAACCTTACGTCCTACTTGATTGTATTTGATGAGTATAGGGGTTACAAGAGTTGATCTACCTCGAGATCATAATGTCTAAACCCTAGATGTCTAGCCTATACGAATTCTAATAGCCTCTACGGACTAAATCCTCTAGTTTATATAGACACCAGAGGGGCCTAGGGTTGTACAGAGTCGGTTTACAGAGGAAGGAAACTATACATCCGGATGCCAATCTTGCCATCCACACAGAGGAGAGTCCTATCCGGACACGGGGGAAGGTCTTCTACCTTGTATCTTCACGACCCACCAGTATGGCCCATAACACACGGCCCAGACATCCGAGGACCCCCTAATCCAGGACTCCCTCACCCTCCATCATCCCCGCCGTCGTCCCCGTCACCGCCCCCTCTGACCTCGAGGTGAGACCAGCCAAATCTCCATGTCAATATGAGTCCTATAAGATATTTCAAAATGTTTTTGTTCATATTTTCAACCATTGAAATGCAATGACCATCAAGTTTGAATGCTCATATGATGTAGATATAAAGATGTATATCTTGTGTTGCTCAAATAGGATATGTGCTTGCCCAAGTGGCCAGCCATGTTTGCAGGTCGCACCTCCGAGTGGCCTATGTTTTGCCGGAGTGTTGATTAATTTCCGTTCCGGCAAATTTCAGGCGCTCTATATGTCCTTTTTTAGCAAAGGTCATGCCGGATTTTTCTGTGAATTTTGGCATGACTTGTGCTAGAATATGTAGGAAATATCGAGTGGCCTGGATTTTCTAGAAAGATAATTAAATGACATTTCGGGTTGACTTTAAGTCTGTCAAGGCTCCATACATGGCAGTCAACAAATGAGTGAGGGAGACTCCGCCATATATGAGAGGACGAAGAATCCAGACTGTTGCCGTGGGGGTCACTTCTCCTTCATTCCCGTGTGCTAGACATTTTGGTGTAATGCACTCGGGGATGAAGGGAGGAGTGACCATCACCGACGGGCGAATATATACACCACGTGAGCTGAGAGTTTTCAAGAAAAGACTCGGCAGACCGATAGTCAACCCGTGATGAATAATAATGATCTAATTTAGTTTTTGTAGTACATATATTTAATTGTACAAGTTTAATCTTTGAACTATGAACATAGGAAATGTCATCATCGGACAACAAAAGTCTCCCGAGGGAGTGCGACTAGTGAAATGACGACTGAAGTCTATGCGATATGCCTCACCTGGATGAAGGTCAACGCTTTAGCATTAAGCTCCAGGAGACCTTCGATGTCAAAACGGTATGCAATGACGATAAGTGCTTTTTCATAATTAAGCATGACTTGTACTACTTCAACATGTAATTTTCATCTTTTACAATTCGACTAGCTTATCCCATGCCATACAAGACGCTATGTCTTGGAGAGGATGGATTTTGAAGATCATGAAAGTATGGAAACAAAGAAAATTCACCTAAGGACCCATCATGGTATGGATTTTGATGTAAATCTATACAATTCTGAGAGCGTAACCCATTTTGGTTGCCCAAATTGGGAAGCACTTTGCAAGATGTATGATTTTCATGAGGGTATGCTTATCACCATGGATCTTGGTGATCCTGACATCGTCCAAGACAATAAGGACATTTGGGTCCTTCTTGGTATGCTTCCAATTCTACCGCTATGTGAGTTTCTCGAACATAGTTATTAAGTAATTTATATTGTTTATTTCAAAATAGTTGACAGCTTATTTCCATTGACAGCTTATTTTCATTCTTCAAAGAATGTGCGGAAGATGGTAGACAGAACCTACTACACTGAAGGCTCGGAATTAACTTATCAGGAGAAAAATCATATGATCTCATTTATTACTGATCTTGAGAATTACAATATCTATTATCAAACTCCTCCACATTATGGTCAATACGTGCCACTAGGGCACGTGTTGAACTACAGTAACATCCATGGAGATGCCATGGTAAGATTTTTTACTATTACGACATCCATGCATCTTTTGCATAAATTCTTCTAAAACTGAACTACATTGCCAACTACGAAGTTATTACTATGTTTGTCATCAAAAAATCCCTAAGGATTGTGTGCCTCATCTGATGTTTCAGAAAGGTCGCCTTGATGTTTTGAACATACAGCCAGGTCATCCTACAAATCACTCCTGTCCATATCGGATTTCTAAAACCGATGAAGACATGACAATCAAAGATTGGAAAAAAATGTATGGTCAATTGTGGGGAGCTACTTGGAAGCAACATTGTGCGAAGGGCGAGAATTGGAGATAGGATAATCTCCATTCTCCATAATGGAGAGTCAGGGCCTAGCTTGTTTTATGCTATTTTACCTAAGAGAAGGTAGGAGGTCCTATGAGAGAGAAGTAGGTCCTAGGTACAATGTGTTATTATGTGGTACAATGTGTTAGAGTTGATGATGATGAGGAGGAGTTGTGATTATGACTAGTGACCAACTTTCTATATGATGTCTCATTGATGAAAATGATGATCATGAGGAGGTGTTATATGAAAATGATGTATTATGATGATAAGTTGTTAATGATATGATGATGATATTTATTATTTCATTGGGTGAAAGAACCGCGGATTAGTTTCAAGTGGATGTCCATCCACTTGGAACTAGTCCACGGTTCTTTCACCCAGTGATGTAATAACTCATTATGATGTAAAAAAGTCTCTAAATTGTTATTGTGTGAAAACTTGTATAAAGGTGTATCAATACAACATGAAATAAAAAAGAAATAGAATACAGAATAATAGTAGTAGCGCGGGCTGCGAGAAGTGCTACTAGTAATTACCAGTAGCGCCCTTTCCAGGAAGCGCTACTACTAGGTGGATATAGCGGTAGTGCGGGTAAAGCCGTGCTACTGCTAACCTTTAGCTCTAGCGTCATACCAGTAGCGCTGCCACCCACGCTACCGGTAGGCCAAAAACCCACGCTACTGCTAGGCTTTTCCCTAGTAGTGTTTGTCGATGTCAAAACCGGCCGATCTCGGGTAGGGGGTCCCAAACTGTGCGTCTGAGGATCGAAGGTAACAGGGGACACAGGGAACATGATGTTTACCCAGGTTCGGGCCCTCTTAATGGAGGTAAAACCCTACGTCCTGCTTGATTGTATTTTACGAGTATAGGGGTTACAAGAGTCGATCTCAAGATCATAATGGCTAAACCCTAGATGTCTAGCCTATATGAATTCTAATAGCCTCTACGGACTAAACCCTTCGGTTTATATAAACACCGGAGGGGCCTAGGTTTGTACGGAGTCGGTTTACAGAAGAAGGAAATTATACATCCAGACGCCAATCTTGCCATCCACGCAAAGGAGAGTCCCATCCGAACACGAGGGAGGGCCTTCTACCTTGTATTTTCACAGCCCATCAGTCTGGCCCATAACACACTGGCCGGATACCCGACGACCCCTTAATCCAGGACTCCCTCAGCAGCCCCTGAACATGTCTTCAATGACGATATGTCCGGCGCGCAAGTTGTCTTCGGCATTGCAAGGCGGGTTCTTCCTCCGAATACTTCAAAGCAATCTTCTCAATAAAAGGGATGTATCTGGCTCTGCATAACAGTCACAACCCTCAACCACGAAGGAAAAATACTTAATCAAAGTAAGGTTTGTCAACTGACAACTTTTTTGGGCGAAATGCCACGTCTGGCCTCTTTATCATTTTGAACCATTTTTGGCCTCCCGCTTCGCGTTTCGAGGCGCTGCCTCTATTGACATGTCTTGTCAAAGCAGAGATCGTGTCCGCTTATTGCGGGATCTTCATCAATACGGGTTTGGGTAATCCAACCGTGCTATTCGCACGACCCCTTGGGAATAGGCGGGTTTTATGGCATGAGGGGGGCGCTTGATATTCACTACCTATATAAGTGGATAAAGATCCCTTCTTTTTACCCCACACCTTCTTCCTTCCTCTCCTTTTCCATCCTCGAGATCCAGTGCCCAAGATTTGATCTTTCCCACCGCCACCAACCTCTCCAGCCATGTCCGGATCTGACTCACATGGCAAGTGGATGGCCTCCTCCGTCACGGCGAAGGACGTCAAGGAGCTCCGGGAGGCGGGGTACCTGATTGCGGACATCATGCACAAGCTCCCTGCCAAAAAGCAAGCCATCCCCACTCCGGAGCCTAGCGAAAGAGTGGTGTTTATCCCCCACTTCCTCCACAGACTAGGGTTTCCCTCCACCCCTTTGTCTGTGGCCTCATGTTTTATTACGGGTTAGATTTTCACGATCTAGCCCCAAATTCCTTCCTCCACATCTTGGCGTTTATCGTCGTGTGCGAGGTGCTTCTCCGCATCCCCCCACACTTTGGCCTATGGCTCAAGGTCTTCAACGTGAAGCTGAAGGTGGTCGACGGGCAGCTCACGGACTGAGGCGGTGCCATGGTGAGCAAGCTCCCCAACACCACCTAGCCCAAAGGAGCCTTCATAGAGACCGTCAAGGTATCGCAGCAGGATTGGTTCTACATCACCAAACCTCACGGCGCCGGATGGGCGGCCACTCCTGAGTTTGGATCTGGGCCCCCTATGCGGCTTGCGTCGTGGACCAACAAGGGTTTGGACTAGGGGTCGACCGATGAAGTGATGATGCTGCAAAAGCGCATCAAAAATATGATAGGAAAGAACACCAGCCTCACTGACGTGATTCAGGTGATGCTTTTCCCGGAAGCGCCGCGGACCCTGCAATGATTCTTCGGCACAACGCATGAAGAGATCTGGAAGCTGCTCTTCAAGGCCCAGAAGACGTGACCGAAGAAGACCGGCGACATCGGCCTCGATAGCACGAATCCGGCCACTCCGATAAGTAGTTTGTTTCCAAACATAACTTCGGTTCACAAATCAAAGGGTATACTAAGTTTTGCATTCCTCATTCAGGGCTGGACAACGAAGGTGGAGTGTATCAAGTGTCCGGCTCCACTACCTGAAACCCGGCCATTCCTCTGCTAATGAGGATGCTGGTCCCAATGCCGTATCAGGCGCCAGAAAAGAAGGCCAAGAAGAAGAGCAAGGAGGCGAAGGGTGGCCTCCATTGTAAATGTACTTTGGATGCAGTGTTCGGAGATATCGGAGATCTCTCCTCCCACGAGGGAGATGAAGACGAAGAGGAGGAGGAGGCAGAAAGCGATTCTCCCCTTAAGGGGAGGAAGAAGAAAAGGGCCACCTTCATAGATCCAGAGGCGGGGCGTCCAAGAGGGGGAAGATAACCCTCTCGGATGATTCGAACACGGATGCGAACACTCCCCCAAGATGTGCCCCAGGGAAAAGCCCCTGGTCACATCGTAAGTGCCAAAGGATACTTTACAAGTATCCAATCTTTTATTATTGTAATATAACATATTATACACTATGTTTCAGTCTGGCCTGCGACCACCCTCAACCATCATCATCTGAGGGGAACTCTCTGGCATCAGATATGGTGGAGAGCGAGACACCTCCGCGAGCCTCTCCGCCAACCGCAGTGGATAACACCGAGGTGCTGTATCGAAGGGCTTCTCCGGACCACGGAGAGGTGCGGGAGGCTGAGGGAGTCCTGGATTAAGGGGTCCTCGGGTGTCCGGGCTGTGTGATATGGGTCGGGCTGATGGGCCATGAAGATACAAGGTAAAAGACCTTCCCCCATGTCCGGGTAGGACTCCCTTATGCGTGGATGGCAAGCTTAATGTCCGGATATGTATTTTCCTTTCTTTGCAAACCGACTCCGTACAACCCTAGGCCCCTCCGGTGTCTATACAAACCAGAGGGTTTAGTCCGTAGAGGCTATCAGAATTCATATAGGCTAGACATCTAGGGTTTGGCCATCACGATCTCAAGGTAGATCAACTCTTGTAACCCCTATACTCATCAAATACAATCAAGCAGGACGTAGGGTTTTACCTCCATTAAGAGGGCCCGAACCTAGGTAAACATCTTGTCTCCCTTGTCTCCTGTTACTTTCGATCCTCAGACGCACAGTTCGGGACCCCCTACCCGAGATCGGCCAGTTTTGACACCAACATTGGTGCTTTCATTGACAGTTCCACTGTGTCGTCGATAGAAGGTTCGATGGCTCGTTTGATCATCAACAATGATGTCGTTTCCGGGGAAATGTTCCTTACCGGCGAGGTTTTTGTCTTCGGCGGCTTCGTTCTGCGTGCCAACTCGATTGGCCACCTCAAACAGATCGATAGCTACGTCCCTGGTCATCAGATCAGTTTCAGGAACCTAAATTATGTCGCTGACATCCGAGGAGATTTGATCTTCGAAGGGTTCGCGGCCCCGACTACTGCTCTGGCCTTAGATCCGGAGCAAATCGCCATGTCCGAAGATGGGAGTTTGGAGCCTGCCGGACTCTCTGCTATGAATCTCACTACCGGAGATCCGGAGGCGATTGTGTCCTCGGCAAATTCAGAATCATACTGGGTTCCCCACATCATCGAAAGGCCGGACTCGCCCCGGACTCTAGCTATGAACTCTCGGAGTCCGTGCCAAGCGAGCATGGCTGTGATGGCCTGGGTTATTAGGGATGGTAGACTACTCATATCAATAAGGAATTCCTAATTTTCTAGGAGCCCATTCGGAAAGAACTCCAAAGTTAAGTGTGCTCAGCTTGGAGTAGTTTCAGGATGGGTGACCGGCCGGGAAGTTGCTCCCGGGTGTGCACGAGTGAGGACAAAGTGCGCAGAAAAGACTAGTATTGATCTATGGGGCCAGTCTAGATCCCGCCAGGAATAACAACCACCGGCGGGTGTGTCCGGGGCGTCACAGTGGCCAGGAGGCCTTTGCCCTGGCTAGCCCCGCGGACTCTCATTTCCCCGTCCAAACGTCACTCTTAAACAAGGCTCTAGACTTAATGCGGTCCCTCGCCATTATAGAGGAATCACCTCCTAACTATGTCCAGACCGGATTAGGGGCTGAGAGCAGGGAATTTTACGTCCCACCCACCACCCACTTCATAGCCACCATCAAGGACTTATTCGACATGCTAGATTACAACTCCGAAGACATCAACGACATGGACGATGATACCGGAAAAGAACAAGGCCAAGACCCGCCGTTTACCAGACGTTAGACGACCACCTCCACATACGACGTGTATATGGTGGATACACCCAAAGAGGATGACGGCGAAGGAGGAAGGATCTGGTTGAGGACAAACCTGTTGAGGCACCACCGAAGCGTCGACGCCTTCTACACCACTCAAAATCATGTCGTGAAAAAGACAGTAATATCGGCACCGGAGACATTAACACTCCAGAGGACGCCGAAGACCCCGAAGACCCCGTCGGGCTCACATCTGAACATGATGATGTGGAGGAGGGGCAAGTTAACCCCGACGATCCAGTCGGGAACGAGGATTCGGCAGATAGCAACTATCTACCCCTGTCCGAGGATGATGTCAGCCTCGGCAACAGAGATTTCATCATGCCAGAGGAACCCCTCGAGCAGGAACGCTTTAAGCGCCAACTAATCGCCACTACAAGAAGCCTAAAAAAGCAGCATCAGTGGCTCCAAGCCGAACAAGATACACTCAATGACAGATGGACCCAGGTCCTAGCTGCCAAAGAATACGGCCTCCAACGCCCAACAAAAAGTTACCCGAAGCGTCCGCTACTACCACAATTTGACGACGAGGCCTTCGAGCCAATATCGTTGAAACATGACCGCGCTGATGAACCAGACCGGCCACCACATGGGCTAGATAAAGCATCCACCTACGCCGAACACCAACCCGCACCACCCCTCCGTAGGGACAGAGAGACAGCGTGATGCGGAGAATCCCAAGGTCATCCCCATGGACCTACCATCGTCTCACCAAGTGACTAGCGGTCCAATGACACGAGCACATGCAAGAGCTCTCGAAACTAAGGTGAACTCACTCCTCTGCGAACTACCACTTACCATGCATGAGAATTGGCTACTACCTCAAACGGAAACCCTATGTGTGATCAGGTGCTTGGAGGAAGACCACGGACCAACTACATTCAACAAACAAGACGGTAAGGACGCCAAGTTCACGGGACAAGAAGAAGAACTGCTTGAAGTCCCCAGGCTCCGGACGACCGACGAACCCCGGACGTCCGACGACCTCCAGGCTCCGGATGTCCGGCCCTCTCCGGACGACCGACACTTCCATACCCGAGCCAAAACTATGGATTTCCGAAGCGCTACGGACGACCGACGACCTCCAGGCTCTGAACGTCCGACCCCGATCGGACGTCCGACCGAAGTCCACCCGAGCCGACTCTATGGACGTCCGACAGGCACCGTACATCCGGACCCTCACGAGCCTCTTGACGACCGGTGACTCCCGGACGTCTGGCGCCTGTGTGCTGCCATGGGTTGGGCCGCAGCCCATGTACCCCCCAATTCGCCCCTTTTGCACTAAGACTATATATAGACTTCCTATTCCTTCTGATGTGAAGCATCCTATGGACATCACCATGTCAAGAGTTCATTCGGAAAGTGACACGTGCGACATCTACTTCACATACATAAAGGTGAATCCTCTCCTTTACACGTGCTCACTTGACCCCTTCGATGATGGTATACTACTTGACACTTCTCCCGTGTGCATGCATAGGGGAGCTTCATGGACGGCGAGGAGGAATGCAAGTGCCAAGGAACAACTACACCATCCGTGAGGGAAGCGTGGAAGAGAAGGAAGAAGAAGCCTAGACAAGTTTCTGGAAAGCCCGGAACTTCCAGCCGTTGCCCGGAACTTCCGGCCCCCAGAACCTCCGGCCATCCCGGAACTTCCGGCCCCGACGCATCGAAGTCGTCCGAGAGTGTGCCAACTCTCTGGATAGCCCGAACCTTGGTCGGACCTTTGCCCGGAACCTCCGGCACCCGGACCATCCGGCCGTCCCCGGAACTTCCGGCCCTGCCTACGCGCAGAGACTCGGGCCAAGGCCCATGTACCCTTTCGCCCCTCACTTACCCCTTCGTGGCCACTACTATATAAACTCATCCCCCTCCTCCATTTTAGGGTTAGCAAAGGATTAGCTCATATTTCGTGTGAGAGCTTTGCTCATCCACTTGGTTACCTTCTCCTTGGAGATTGCGCTTCCTACGAAGAAGATCCCCCAAGTGGATTTAAGACCCCTTTACGGGAAGAACCTCAAGACCTCCTTTCGGAGAAGATCGGCTACTGTTGTACCGTCCGTTGTTGACTTTGGATCTTGTATCTCCTATCGTGTTTCGAGGATCTAGCACTTGTGAGGGAGTCCTGGATTAAGGGGTCTCCGGACAGCCAGATTATATCCTTTGCCCGGACTATTGGACTATGAAGATACAAGATTGAAGACTTCATCTCGTGTCCGGATGGGACTCTACTTGGCGTGGAAGGCAAGCTAGGCAGTACGGATATGGATATCTCCTCCTTTGTAACTGACCTTGTGTAACCCTAACCCTCTTCGGTGTCTATATAAACTGGAGGGTTTTAGTCCGTAGGACAACATACAGTCATACCATAGGCTAGCTTCTAGGGTTTAGCCTCTCTGATCTTGTGGTAGATCTACTCTTGTACTACCCATATCATCAATATTAATCAAGCAGGACGTAGGGTTTTACCTCCATCAAGAGGGCCCGAACCTGGGTAAAACATCGTGTCCCCTGCCTCCTGTTACCATCCGCCTTAGACGCACAGTTTGGGACCCCCTACCCGAGATCTGCCGGTTTTGACACCGACATTGGTGCTTTCATTGAGAGTTCCTCTGTGTCGTCGCCGTTAGGCTTGATGGCTCCTTCGATCATCGTTAGCGATGCAGTCCAGGGTGAGACTTTTCTCCCCGGATAGATTTTTGTATTCGGCGGCTTTGCACTGCAGGCCAATTCGCTTGGCCATCTGGAGCAGATTGAAAACTACGCCCCTGGCCGTCGGGTCAGGTTTGGAAGCCTAAACTACATGGCCCATATCCGCGGAGACTTGATCTTCAACGGATTCAAGCCCCTGCCGAGTGCGCCACACTGTCACGATGGGCATGATTTAGCTCTGCCACCGAACAACGTCCTAGAGACCGCACCAGCAGCCGCTCCGACCTTTAATTTGGAGCCTACAGCGCCATCCGAGGGCGGGTGGTTAGACCCCGCCACGGAGGCAGCAGCCTCAATGGAGATCGAACCGAACACCAACCTTATCCTTCGAGAGGGTCGTGACTCCACATCACCGGACTCTCCTCCGAACTCTGAACCATCCGCGCCCCTGCCAATCGAATCCGATTGGGCGCCGATCATGGAGTTCACTGCCACGGATATCTTTCAGCACTCGCCCTTCGGCGATATACTGAATTCACTAAGGTATCTGTCTTTGTCAGGAGAGTCCTGGCCGGATTATGACCGGCAGGATTGGGATGTGGACGACAAAGAAATTCGACGCCCACCCACCACCCACTTAGTAGCCACTGTCAACGACTTAACCGACATGCTCGACTTCGACTCCGAAGACATCAACGGTATGGACGACGATGCGGGAGACGAAGAGGAACCACTGCCCACAGGGCACTGGACAGCCGCCTCATCATACGATATATACATGGTGGACACACCCAAAGAAGGCAATTGCGACGAGACAACGGAGGTTGACCCCTCCAAGAAGCAACCTAAGCGCCAACGTCAGCGGCGCCACTCTAAGTCCCGCCAAAGCAAAAGCGGTGATATCGGCACAGGAGATAATAGCACTCCGGATAGTGCCGAAGATGGCAATAATCCCCTCCAGCACGATTTAGGGCAAGAGGATGGAGAGGCCAGCCCTCCCGAGAGAGCGTCAAAGGAGGAGGATGACAATTACATGCCTCCCTCCGAAGACAAGGCAAGCCTCTACAATGACGAATTCGTCGTGCCAGAGGATCCCGTCGAGCAAGAGCGCTTCAAGCGCCGGCTTATAGCCACAGCAAATAGCCTTAAGAAGAAGAAGCAGCATCTTCAAGCTGATCAAGATCTGCTAGCTGACAGATGGACTGGAGTCCTGGCGGCCGAGGAATATAAACTCGAACGCCCCTCCAAGAGTTACCCAAAATGCAGGTTGCTACCCCGACTGGAGGAAGAAGCGTATGATGCGGCTGATCGGCCACCACGTGGCCACGACAGAGAGGCATTCCAGCCAAAAGCTCAGCCTGCACCCCGACGCCATTCAAATAAAAAGGCATGGGGAAATACGCCAGACCTACGAGACGTATTGGAGGACAAAGCAAAACATGCAAGATCGATCTACGGATCGCGAGGGAGCGCCACTATGCGAGACAATAAACGTCACGCCGGATACAGTAAAAGTAAATCCGGTTGGGCCGCACACAGGGGCAAGACTCATTGGAGCTACATCGCGATATAGCCCAGTACAGAGGCGCCGCACACCCCTTATGCTTCACAGACGAAGTAATGGATCATCAAATCCCAGAGGGCTTCAAACCCGTAAATATAGAATCATACGACGGCACAACAGATCCTGCGGTATGGATCGAGGATTTCCTCCTGCATATCCACATGGCACGCGGTGATGATCTACACGCCATTAAATACCTCCCACTCAAACTCAAAGGACCAGCTCGGCATTGGCTCAATAGCTTGGCAGCAGAATCCATTGGTTGTTGGGAAGATCTGGAAGCCGCATTCCTCGACAACTTTCAGGGCACTTATGTGCGACCACCAGATGCCGATGACTTGAGCCACATAATTCAGCAGCCAGAGGAATCGGCCAGACAATTCTGGACACGGTTCCTAACAAAGAAAAATCAAATCGTCGACTGTCCGGATGCAGAGGCCCTAGCAGCTTTCAAGCACAACATCCGCGACGAGTGGCTAGCCCGGCACCTTGGTCAGGAAAAGCCAAAATCTATGGCAGCCCTCACAACACGCATGACCCGCTTTTGTGCGGGAGAAGACAGTCGGCTGGCTCGTAGTAATAACATATCAAAGAACCATGGTACTTTCGATACCAAGGACGGCAATAGCAGGTCACGTCGCAACAAACATAAGCGCTGCATTAACAGCGACAATACCGAGGATACGACAGTCAATGCCGGATTCAAAGGCTCTATACCCGGTCAGCGGAAAAAGCCATTTAAAAGAAGCACTCCGGGCCCGTCCAGTTTGGACCGTATACTCGATCGCTCGTGTCAAATACACGGCACCCCGGACAAGCCAGCCAACCACACAAATAGGGATTGTTGGGTGTTCAAGCAGGCCGGCAAGTTAATTGCCGAAAACAAAGATAAGGGGCCACATAGCGATGACGAGGAGGAGCCCCGGCAGCCGAATACCGGAGGACAGAAGAGGTTCCCCCCACAAGTGCGGACGGTGAACATGATATACGCAACCCACATCCCCAAGAGGGAGCGGAAGCGTGCGCTCAGGGACGTATATGCGTTGGAGCCAGTCGCCCCAAAGTTCAACCCATGGTCCTCCTGTCCGATCACCTTCGATCGCAGGGACCGCCCCACTAGTATCCGTCATGGCGGATTCGCCGCACTGGTCCTAGACCCAATTATTGATGGATTTCACCTCACTCGAGTCCTTATGGATGGCGGCAGCAGCCTGAACCTGCTTTACCAGGACACAGTGCGCAAAATGGGTATAGACCCCTCAAGGATCAAACCCACAAAAACAACCTTTAAAGGCGTCATGCCAGGTGTAGAGGCCCATTGCACAGGCTCAGTCACACTGGAAGTGGTCTTCGGATCCCCGGATAACTTCCGAAGCGAAGAGTTAATCTTCGATATAGTCCCGTTCCATAGTGGTTATCATGCACTGCTCGGGCGAACCGCATTTGCGAGATTCAATGCGGTACCGCATTATGCATACCTCAAGCTCAAGATGCCAGGACCTCAGGGGGTCATTATGGTTAATGGAAACACAGAGCGCTTTCTCCGAACGGAGGAGCACACTGCGGCCCTCGCAGCGGAAGCGCAAAGCAGCCTCTTAAGGCAATCCACTAGTTCGGCGTTCAAGGACCCGAACACCTTCAAGCGCGCCCGGAGTAATCGGCAACTGGACCGCATGGCACGTCCCAAGCTCGCATAACAATGCGGCCCCCACCCCGGCCCCAGCCAAACGGCGAAATTCGTGCCACGCGTACATAATTACGCATTAAAAATACCATGGGCACAGGTGGGGAGGGGGGCACAACTACGGCACACCGCAATACGCGGCTTAAACCGCACTAGGGGCTTCCCGCTTTGTTATTTTTCTTTCAAGACATTAATCTCTGGAAACCCTATCCGGCAGCATGATTGCCGAACACATGATGCAGCAACCAAGGAGGCAGAAAGCTACATCACAAAATGGAACTCCCAGGTGGATTACGATAACGAGTGAAATACTTGCCTTAACATTATTCCTCAGCTTGACCTTGGAGGGGATATAGACCTACCTTTTTGCTTATTGCACTGCATGTATCATTCCGCTTTAATGCACCTTTTTTGAATAAACAATACATAGCATTAAGACTATTATTGCATTCTTCCTTTTTTTACATATATGTGTTCATTAATGACACCTTGCAACCGTACACTTTGGTACGGCCAATACACCAGGGGCTTAAGTACCCCACAATATGGTGTGAGAAGTCAGAACACTTTCACAAGTGCGGCACCCCGAACTTATAGCATTATATGCATCAGCTCCGAATCATGTCTTTGGTCAATAGTTGGGTTTGCCCGGCTCCCATGTTTTGGTACCTTACGTTCCACTATATCGGCTAAGGTAGCACTGGGAGAACTACTTCGATTGTGCCCCAGTTCAGCTGGGCTAAGCACCTCAGTAGAGAAAGCTAAAACTGACTGTCATGGTAAGGCGAGAGACTGGTCATTGTTCGAAAGGTTTTCGAGTCCCTAAAGACTTATGCCGCTTAGAGCGAGGAGTCGGCCCTGTCCGGCTTAAGGCGTGTATCGCGCCCCAAATTCGGCCTTCCGAATACCAGGGGCTTCGCCGAAATTTAAAATTATAGAATTCTATGGCTAAGTGAGAGTGATAAAGCATTATTAGTCTGATTGCCTTGTTCGTTGTGCCAAGCACCTCCCTCGAAGGACCCAAAAATGGGAACAAGAGTGCTCAGGTTTATCCCGAACACCCCAGCACTCGTGGCATGGGGGAAGAAGCTGACGACTAGCCATCTCTCAGATTTGATAAACGACCAAACAGAAGGTAATATTTTAAATTCAAACAAGCATTACATAGCGCATATGAAACAAATTTTCAGCATACAGGATCTCACGAGCAAATTCAATCAAATATTACATCTTTCGTACACTCGTCTGCTACGAGACGGGCACCCTTCAGGACACCCTCATAGTACATCTCAGGGTGGCGATGCTCCTTGCCCGCCGGCGGCCCTTCCTTGATCAACTTCATGGCGTCTAGCTTGGCCCATTGCACCTTCACACGGGCAAAATCCCGGAGTGCACCTTCAATGCAGACGGACCGCTTGACGACTTCCAGCCGTGGACAGGCATCCACAAGCCGCCTCACCAGGCCGAAGTAGTTGTTCGGAAGGGCATTGCCAGGCCACAGCCGGACTATAAAGCCCTTCATGGCCTGTTCGGCCGCCTTGTGTAGCTCGACCAACTGCTTTAGCTGGTCGCTCATAGGCACCGGGTGTCCGGTCCCAGTATATTGGGCCCAGAACAACTTCTCCGTTGAGCTTCCCTCCTCGGCCTGGTAAAAAGTTGCGGCATCTGACACACTGTGGGGCAAATCTGCGAATGCTCCTGGAGAGCTCCGAATTCAGGTAAGTAACAGGTAATTTACTTTCACATGCTTGCTTTGCATATAGAATGCCTTACCCACCGCTATCTTCTTCATCGCATCAATCTCCTGGAGGGCCTTCTGGGCTTCAGCCTTGGCATTTTTCGCGCTTTCGAGGGCCGCGGCAAGCTCGGACTCTCGCGTCTTCGAGTCACGCTCCAACGCCTCATGCTTCGACACGAGAGCTTGGAGCTCTTGCTGCACCTCGCCCACCTGTGCCTCTTGCCTTTCCCGCTCGGTGCGCTCCTTGGCCGCTTTGTCTTCGGCCTCGGATAGCGCTTGCTTCAGGGTTGCCACCTCGGTCGTGGCCCCTGGCAAATATACGATGATCCTGTCATTTTTCAATTGCGTCTTGTTTTATATATACATATCTATAGACAGGGTATTACTTACCCTTGTTCTCCTCAAGCTGCCTCTTGGCAAGGCCGAGCTCTTTCTTGGACCCCTCGAGGTCCTGCTTCAGTGTGGCGACCTCCGCAGTCAGTGCGGCTGAGGCCAGCAGCGAAGCCTGGATACGCATATAGACATACTTATGTTAGACTCCTGCGGTATTATTTGATCCTCTATTCGGCTTTTATTTTTGAACACCGAACAGAGCATCAGGGGCTACTGTCTATGCGGTAATATTTTTCCTATATTTCAAACACTTACCTCAAAGCCT
This sequence comes from Triticum aestivum, assembly GCF_018294505.1. Classification (NCBI taxonomy): domain Eukaryota; kingdom Viridiplantae; phylum Streptophyta; class Magnoliopsida; order Poales; family Poaceae; genus Triticum; species Triticum aestivum. The sequence goes on along the minus strand of NC_057812.1, from coordinate 339,018,467 downwards.
GTTAGAAGGCTGGCACAGGCTTCAGTCAATCCGCTCTTGGCGGACTGAACCTTTTGGACCACCGCACTCATAATAGTGCGGTGCTCCTCGTCGATGGAAGTGCTGCGAAGCGCTCCCAGTAGATTGTCCGGCACCTCTGGATGGACAGAGGTCACCGGCACAGGTGTCTTGCCTCTTTTAGAAGGAGGTCACCTGCCCGAGTTCGGAACCACTGGGGGTTCCGGCGCGGTGTTCGGCTGAGGGCCGAACTCGGATCCCTTGGGAGCCTTGCTCCCTCTGCTCCCGGAGTCCAGAAGGTCGCCTTGAGGGGCCTCCGAGATTGTCTCCCCTCGACCAGGTGCCTCTTGAGACAATACCTCAGCGTTGTCCGTAGGGCAGGGGGAGGTGGCGGTCAGGAGTGGATCGCTATCCATATCCGACGAGCCCAAGGAGCCATCCGACGATACGTTGATATGAGCTCGTGGCGGTCTGCATAATCATAATTCGGCGTTAGAGGAAACAGCGCGACAAATGAATGCTATGAGTTACTCTGGCATCCGAATACTTACGACTTTGCCAAGGGCTTGGCCCTGAGCAGCCACTCATCTTCGCCTTCGGCGGCGGTGGTAGAGTAGTCCGGAAGGAGAGTCCTTCCCTTCTTGGACCCTTCGCCCCCCCCCCCAGTTGGGGCGGCCTTCCTTTTCTTGTCTCCCCCAACTGATAGGGGAGCATCTTCTTCTTCCTCCTCGTCTTCGGGGAGGAGTGTGCCGCAGAGTTATCGGATGATGAGTATGATAACACTTGGCGTCGGGAACTCTTTTGGGTTCCATTGGCCTTCTTGGTCTTCTCCGGCACCTTGTAAGGAGCCGGAGTCAGCATCTCCGTCAGGAGAGCGTCTGTTGGGCCTTCGGGCAAAGGAGCCGGACAGTCGATCTGTCCGAACGTCTCCTGCCAGTCCTGTCAAAGGTACGGGAGCTTAGATCCCGCATAGAGTCAAACTATGAAAAACAAGTATCCTGTAAGGGGTAAAACAACTTACCGCGCTGGCTTGGCGCTTCGCGCAGAATCCGTGATCCTCGGTAGTGGGAGGGGGAACCTCGGCACCCTTGAATAGCACCTTCCAGGCATCCTCGTGTGTTGTATCGAAGAGCCTGTTCAGAGTTTGGTGTTGGGCCGGATCGAACTCCCACAAGTTGAAAGCTCGTTGTTGACACGGGAGGATCCGGTGGATGAGCATGACCTGGACTACGTTGACGAGTTTGAGCTTCTTGTTCAACATGTTTTGTATACATGTTTGGAGTCCGGTCAGCTCTCCTGAACTACCCCAGGACAGGCCCTTCTCTTGCTAGGAGGTGAGCCGCGTGGGGATGCCAGATCGGAACTCGGGGGCCACTGCCCCATGCAGGGTCATGCAGCTCGGTGATGTAGAACCACCCCGATTGCCACCCCTTTATGGTCTCCACGAAGGAGCCCTCGAGCCATGTGACGTTGGGAATCTTGCCCACCATGGCGCCTCCGCACTTCGCCTGGCGGCCGCTCACTACCTTCGACTTGACATTGAAGGTCTTCAGCCATAAGCCGAAGTGGGGCTTGATGCGGAGGAAGGCCTCGCACACGATGATAAACGCCGAGATGTTGAGGATGAAGTTCGGGGCCAGATCGTGGAAATCCAGGCCGTAGTAGAACATGAGCCCCCGGACGAATGGGTGGAGAGGGAATCCTAGTCCGCGGAGGAAATGGGTAAGGAACACTACCCTCTCGTGGGGCCTGGGGGTGGGGATGATCTGCCCCTCATCTGGGAGTCGGTGCGCGATGTCATCGGGCAGGTATCCGGCTCTCCTCAGCTTCTTGATGTGTCCCTCCATGATGGAGGAGACCATCCACCTGCCTCCCGCTCTGGACATGGTTGGAGAAGGTTAAGGTGGGAAATGCGGACTTGGGCGCTGGAGCTCGAGTGTGCGAAAATGGATGAGCAAAGGAGGAAGAAGGCATGGATGAAAAGGTGAATCCTTGTCCCTTTATATGGCCGGCCGAAACTATGCGCCCCCACTAGCCTGGTAAAACTCGCTTATCCCCCAAGCGTCGTAATCGATGGCACGGTTGGGTTACCCACGCCCGTATTGATGAGAATCCTGTAATAAGGGGGACACGATCTCTACTTTGACAAGACGTGTCAAGAAACTGCCTCACGTTGTGTGCGAGGCTAGTTAAAGGAAACGGTTCGAATAATTACCGGGCCATGGCATAATGTCATGTTGCCAAAACGTGTCCGCAGATTAGATTTGCGGAGATATTATTCTCTCTACGGTGGTATGTGGAACTTATTTTGCAGGGTCGGACACTATCCTTATATTCAAATTCTTCCGTGATGTGTTCGGAGGAGGAACCCGCCTTGCAATGTCGAAGACAACACTGCGCCCCGGACTCATCGTCATTGAAGTCTAGTTCAGGGGCTACTGAGGGACTCCTGGATTAGGGGGTCTCCGGACAGCCGGATTATATCATTTGGCCGGACTGTTGGACTATGAAGATACAAGATTGAAGACTTCGTCTTGTGTCCGAATGGGACTCTACTTGGCGTGGAAGGCAAGCTAGGTAGTACAGATATGGATATCTCCTCCTTTGTAACCGACCTTGTGTAACCCTAACCCTCTACGGTGTCTATATAAACTGGAGGGTTTTAGTCCGTAGGACAACATACAATCATACCATAGGCTAGCTTCTAGGGTTTAGCCTCTCCGATCTCGTGGTAGATCTACTCTTGTATTACCCATATCATCAATATTAATCAAGCAGGACGTAGGTTTTTACCTTCATCAAGAGGGCCCGAACCTAGGTAAAACATCGTGTCCCCTGCCTCCTGTTACCATCCGCCTTAGATGCAGAGTTCGGGACCCCCTACCCGAGATCCGCCGGTTTTGACATCGACAAATTGTGTGATCATTCTTGTTGGTTTGAGTGTCTCTCTTGTGTTTCCCTCGTGTTTACCCTCGTTTCCCTCCTCGTGTTCTTCGTGTTCATCGCGGGATCCGCTCCTTTCGTGAAAGATCGGCCGGTTAGGGTTCCTACCCTACATCACCTTGGTATCATGAGCCACGTTAATCACGATTTCGGAGCCTCCCCCCTTTGTTTGCTAGCCTAATTTTGTTGATTTTAACCCTAATTCGAAAATCCCCACAAAAATAGCCCCAATTTTCTTTGTGATTTGTTGGTTTGGACGATGTTTTGTTGATTTTGATCCACGGATTCGCTGTATCTCAAGTGGATCTAGCCTTCCCCATCTTTTCCCCCATTTCTATCCACAAAATCTTCCTAATTTTGACCCTCAAAATCGAGTTTTTCCACCCCCATTCTCAGATCTGGAATTTACGGTTCGTCCTAGAAGAAATTCCACGATCCCCGGAACTTTCATCCCTCATAACTTCCGTCCTAGCCCCGGAACTTCCGGGCTAAACATAAAGTTTACCCCAAAAATCCCCAGACCCCCCGGAACTTCGGGCCACCCCCGGAACTTCCGGAGCCCGGAACTTCCGGCCCTAGGCCCGGTACTTCCGGCCTAACCCGAAACATTACACGGAATTTCAGCATCATCCTTCTTCACCGTTTTCATCACAACTTTTCGCTCCGAACTCCAATTTGAGTGTTCTTTGTCTCGTTTTGAAGCTATTGACGTGCCCGAGGACCTCACCTTGGTTTGACCACCTTTTGACGCCATCAAATTTTTGGAATTTTGGCATCTTTGCCTAAGCCTTCCACCATATCATGCGCTACACCACCACCGACATCCGCAACCTAACCAATTTTGTTCCCCATTGCATATGTGGTCTCTTGAGTAGTGATTCGAGTCTCCTAAGGTGTTTCGACTACTTAGGGATGGTTTCTTCCTCATCAACCACCACCACCACTTCCGCATAGGCTTGCCCACCATACACTTCCGCCACCCCAACTTAACCCAATTTCGTTTGTTTTGTGAGTTGTGTCTCCTAAGGTGTTTCGGCTACTTAGGGACGTTGACCTTCAACTATGACTCACATAACCCAATAACCCTCCACTTCCGCATTGCCTCCTCGCATAACCCATCATTGCATTGTCGCAATCCCATTGAGCTTCCGCAACACCACCACCGCATCCCACTGCCACCATTTTGACATTTGACATTTGAGATTTTGAGTTCGCGGTTTTTCCGTTTCCTAAGGTGTTTCGACTACTAAGGGATGAGTATCTCCATCAATATCACTGCCACTCATCATCGCCACGGACGGTAACCTCCATATCATCTTGGTATCGTGGTATCCCTCCATTGTATATTCCCTTGCCATTGCATTGATAACCCCTAGCCCATTTTGCGTCACTTGCCTACCGAGACTAGCTATTTGAGTATTGCCAGGAACGTTACTTGTGCATATTAGTGATCTACACCATACATTGCATACATACCATAACATATCGATATCATCTTGGTATCATATCATCCTTTGTGCCACAAGTTTGTTCCCGCATATATACAATTGCTATCTTGGTTTGTGCATTGTGCAAAAGTGGCCATACAAAAAAAGAATAAGCTTTTAAGCAAAAGAGAAAGAGCAAAGAAGCTTGTAAGCAATAGCCATAGCATCATACCACATTGTCATATCCGATCATCTTGGATCATACCACCGGAACATCATACATAGCATACTTGGGATAGAAAGTCAATACATTTTGCATATCATAGGTTGTGCACAAGTGTCGTATCCGCCTATAGAGAAATCGTGCTCTTGTCTCTCTTGAGTTGTGCAACACAAGCATTTTCCGTGGATTCCACATTTTGTGCTCATTCCTTGGTTGCACGACCCCATTTATCTATCCATGTGTGTGTTTCCGTGTGCCACATATTGCTATTGGTCTACTTGTTTCACTTGAGAATTTGTGAATCTCTTTCAACATTATTGACTCTTGCTAACATTTTGCATCAAATGTTTTGTGCCACTATCCTCACCGAGCTCCACCATAAGCCTTATTTGTGTAGGTGTGAGAAACTGACAAGAATTGGTACCAATTGTGCTATTTCCTTGTCCACATTGGAGTGATCATTGATCCACTTCCAACTTCGGTCAAGGTACATTTGGTATAGTTCTTCTCCTTTCTCCACTCATATTTGCTCGAGTCTTGTGATGGATAGCCAAGGCATTTCATCCTCGGTCTACAACAACAACGACGAGTTCGATGCCATGAACAACTCCAACGACACCAAGATGCAAGCTCAAATGGATGAGATCAAAGCCCTCATCAAGTCCTACAAGCGATCTTCCTCGTCTTTGAGAAGACGCTCAAGTACACAAGCTTCCAAGCTACCATCCCCGGCAAGGTCACATCGGCATCGACACCATCACCACCACGAACGTGAAGGTCAGGAGCTCAACACCAACAACCACTCAACGACTCACCATCTCCCTTGGCATCTTCGCCAAGCGACTTCAAGGCATCTTCGCCTATGGACATGCGGCTTCTCCGCCCATAAGCACCTCAAGAGAAGCCCCCCAAGCTCAAGTCCACGACTTCCAAGAGCTACTACGACCTCGACATCGACCACGCGATTCCTTTATATAGGACTCAAGAACCCGAGGAGTATCTTGAGTGGGAGCGTTTGATGGACGACTACCTCAAGCTACATCAAGTTCCTCCCGAAGATCAAGTGAAGTGCGCCACAAGGAACTTCCATGACTATGCGTCCACATGGTGGCTTCACACACCTTCGGATACCTACGACATGAGTTGGCCCAAGACGAAGAGAGTTTTGCGGCGAGAGTTCGTGCCTCCAACCTACACAGAACAACTTCTACGCCAATTGTAGAACACCACCCAAGGATCCAAGTCCATCGACGAGTACTTCAAGGAGATGAAGAAACTCTTGCAACGAGCCGGCATGGACGACCCTATTTCGATGAAGTTCCACTTCATGATGGGATTGCACAACGACATCTCCAAGATGATCTTCATCGAGAACTACAAGTCCCTCGACGACAACTACATTGGTGCTCTCAAGGCGGAACAAGAACTCATGAAGGCCAAGGCTTCTCGACCCCAATCACACTTATCTAAGACCAAGCTCCAAGACGACGAGCATGAGGCTAGTACCACCATGATGTCCAAGCCCGACGAGCTCCATGACGATGCTCCCAAGTTCGACTTCACCCCCATCCCTCTTTGTGGCATTGATGGTGCCGAGTCTACTTCGACTCTTTTTCAAGACGGTGTGGCGACGACTACGACTATGGAGCCAATCAAGGAACATGCTTTGGAGGCGAGCGACATGGTGGCGATCAAGGATAATGCTTCCATCTTAGGAGGAAAGAGTGATGATGTGCCATCTTCGGCCTTCATCCATGGCGAGAGTGATGATGTGCCATCTTCGGCCTTCATCCATTGCGGTGGTGACGAGATGGTTGAGTATTGCACTTCGACCACGGCGACATATGATGACTTGAGTGACTTGTGCCACCAGAGAGTGAGAGTGACTTCACCACTAGCCCCATATATTATGTGTTGCCCCAATTCCCATGTGAGGAGAGCCACAGCCCCCACCACTTGAGTGAGATGAGTGACTCCACCATACATGAGATTGAGTGCACCTACCTTGAGGGAGTGAGTGAACCACCACATAGAGAGAGTATGATAGTTGATAGGGCATGTGAGGCCATTTGAATTTCTAACAACTTGACCTCTACCTCTATTGTGTCTTCTCATTTGGTGCTAGGTCCCATATATGATGACGCGTTGATTCGCGACGACTATGTCCTACCTTTGGACAAGACGATGGCCATGGTGGAATATGATGCACCCCCCACATGGTTCCATCAAGATGAAGATGACCACCATTTGGTCCTTCCCACCTCACCTACACCACTTGAGTGGAATGAGAACGGTAACATAGGTGACAGTGATGCTCTAGTCCCACTAGTGGATATTCTTGACAATGATTGCTTGCATGATGTTTATCAACCTATTACCATGCTTCATGCTAGTGCGACATCCCCATGCGATAATTTACCCATTTACGATGAGTATGATGATTGCCATGTGGAGTCTATTAGTTGTGATGCCATGTTACATAGGATTTCTTGTGATAATTCGCTCGGTCACATCATGTTTGCACTTCCGCTTGACTTGTCATATGCTACGCATGAGATCAATCATATGCCATATTTGCTATCTCTTCATAATGACTATGCATATTCATGTAGGGTGGAACCCTAATCACGCGATCTTTCACGAAAGGAGCGGATCCCGCGAAGAACACGAGGAACACGAGGGGGGAAGCGAGGGAAAACACAAGGGGAAACACGAGAGGAAACACTAAACCAACACGAATAAGTCACACATGTGCTGGATCCTCGAGTACATAAGGAAAGATACACGATCCACGGACAACTAAGGACGATACAAGGGTAGCCGGTCTTCTCCATGAGGAGGTCTTGAGTTCTTCCCTAAAAGGGGTCTTGAATCCGCTCAGGGGATCTTCTCCGATGGAGGCTCGAATCTCCGAGGAGAAGGCATCCAAGTGGATGAGCAAAGCTCTCACACAAAATATGAGCTAATCCTTTGCTAACCCTAAAACATAGGTAGGAGCAGAGTATATATAGTCTAAGGGGCGAAAGGGTACATGGGCCTCAGCCCAAGTCGCTGCGCGCAGGCAGGTCCGAAAGTTCCGGGCGCCGGAGGTTCTGAGCCAGGTTCTAGGGAGGGTCCGGCCTAACCAGAGAGTTGGCACGGGTGGAGCTGGGTTGGCGTACAGGGGCCGGAGGTTCCGGGGGCCGGAAGGTCCGGGCTGGTTCCGGGCTAACCAAAGAGTTGGCACACCTGGGCTGGTTGTAGAGTTGGAGGCCGGAAGCTCTGGGTCGGCCGGAAGGTCTGGGCACCGGAAGGTCTGGTCCCTGGCCAAAAGTTCCGGGCTGTCCAGAGAGTTGACGCCGGTCTCTTCTTCTTCAGCTCCATCTTCCTCTTCTGATTCTCCTTGGTCCTTAGCTTCTTCATGGCTAACTCCTTGGTACCCGAGTATGCATAATGTCTCCATTTGAGGTAGTAGCCATGTCTCGTATGCATCAAAGTGAACTTGTGAGAGGAGAGTTGTCACCTTGGTTTGGAGAGCTCTTGCATGTGCTCATGTCATGGGTCCGCTAGGCACTTGGTGAGACGATGGTGGGTCCATGGGGATGACCTTGGGCTTCTCCGCATCATCTCCCCTCCCTTGGGGAAGATCCGTCCGCGGGTCAAATTCTTCATCACCATGGTAGGGAGAGAGATCTTTGATGTTGAAGATGTCGCTCACGGAGTACTTGTCGCGTGGAATGTCGATCTTGTATGCATTGTTGTTGTAGTGTTCAAGCACCTTGAAGGGTCCATCCGCTCGTGGTCGAAGTTTGGAGTTGCGTTCTTGGGGAAAAGTGGTCCTTGCGAAGGTGTAGCCACACAAGATCTCCAATGTTGAATACCATAGGGTGCTTGTTGATGTTGAGCTTGGTCGCAAGTCGTTGTACTTGGCGCTTGATGGTATGCCTTGTATATTCATGCACCTTCTTGAGATGAGTCACACGTGCACTTGCGTCTAAATTGATTCGCTCTTGGAGTGGTAGAGGGAGGATGTCCAATGGTGACAATGGGTTGAATCCGTAGACAACCTCGAAGGGGGACTTGCCGGTTGTTGAGTGTCTTGCTCGGTTGTAGGCTAACTCGGCGATAGGTAAGAACTCCTCCCACTCCTTGATGTTCTTATTGATGAGTACTCGAAGTAGACCGGAGAGTGTGTGGTTGGTCACCTCCATTTGGCCGTTGGTTTGTGGATGATACGCCGTGGAGAAGAGTAGCTTGATTCTGAGCTTGGCGCATAGGGTCTCCCAAAAGTAGCTAAGGAACTTGACGTCGCGGTCCGAGACGATCGTCTTTGGCACACCATGTAGACGCAATATTTCCCTACAAAATAGATTAGCAACATGTCAAGCATCGTCTATCTTGTTGCAAGGGATGAAATGTGCCATCTTAGAGAAACGGTCCACAACGACAAATACTGAATCCTTTCCATTTCTAGTCCTAGGCAATCCAAGTATAAAATCCATGCTAATGTCTTCCCATGGTTGATATGGAATTGGGAGAGGCATGTAAAGTCCATGGGATTGAGCTTTAGACTTAGCTTTGCGACATGTAGAGCATCGGTTGGTGAAGCGGTTGACATCACGAAACATCTTTGGCCAAAAATAGTTCTTGGAGAGTGTGGCAAAAGTCTTGTCGCGTCCAAAATGTCCCATTAAGCCTCCTCCATGATATTCCTGCAAAAGCAACAAACGAAGAGAAGACTCGGGGATGCAAAGCTTGTTAGCTCTCATAAGATATCCATCTTTTATGTAATAGTGTTCCCAAGAGGTGTGCGTCAAACACTTTGCATAAGGAGTAGCAAAAGTAGGATCATGCGCATACAAGTCTTTTATATGCTCAAAGCCAATGACATCCAATTCAAGTTGAGTAACAAGCATGCATATGCGGGAAAGGTCATCCGCCACAATGTTTTCCTTACCTTTAATGTACTTGATGACATAAGGAAAAGACTCAATAAATTCACTCCATTTAGCATGACGCTTGTTCAACTTGGTTTGGCCCTTAAGGTACTTGAGCGTTTCATGATCGGTATGAATGATAAATTCATGAGGGCGAAGATAGTGTTCCTGATGAGGACATCAATACCATTGTTACACCCATAGCCCGTGCTGCTATACATACTGGACCAATTACTAGAGCTCGCGCACGCCAATTGAATTATCAGGTACTTTCTTTTCTTGGTAATGATTCTAATGTTCATGGGAATATGATGCTGCCTAAATTGGATACATTTGTTTTGCTTACAAATGAAGAGCCTAGCTTGGACAAGAAAGATGAACCATGGAGCAAGTTCAAGCATGGAGATGATGGCATGCGCAAGGGGATCAAGAACGGAGTTACAAGTGATGATTTCAGGACTTTGAAGCCACCATAAGGAGCGCATGAAGCCTTGGACGAAATATACAAGAGGCCACTTCATAAATTTCGTCCAGAGGCTATTCTAGGTGCTGCGTCACCTTATTATTGGGCCAGGCCCATGTATTTTCGAAATACTTAAGTATAGGCTGTTTTTAGAGTCCGTATGTGTGGGGAAACAAGAGTTAGGGTTGGTTTCGGACCCCTCCTCCAAGGGCCATGAAATCGCCCCCCCCCCCTCTTCCTCCATATATACAGCCCTTAGTGCATCGTTTAGACTTTGGGTTTTGTTTAGATTAAAGTTCGCCATAGCTGCAACTTCGCGTACTTCGTTTGTGTTCAACGACCAGACAAAGGCGTCACAGAACCCCGCCTTGATCAATAAAGCTTTCATCTTATATTCGCAATATCTAGATTGCAATCTCAGTTTCTTGTTCTTCGTTTGCTCGCAAGAGATAGACCCTCGTGGTCAGGTTGATCGTGCTCCGGCGTGGTCAATAACCCCTCGGAAGTTGGTTTAGCGATTGCTAAGGCGCGACGTCTCGCACGTTCGTAGTCGGATCGTCAAGGTCGACTCCCACAGAAAACGATAGCCACCATCTCATCGAAACATCGGGACACCCTCGCCTCTATCAGTTCCCATTCATGTAAAACGCACACTAAAGCATAGAGCTCTTTGTCATAGATGGGGTAATTGAGCTGCGCTCTGGAAAGTTTCTCACTAAAGTAAGCTATGGGGCACTTCTCTTGCGTTAACACACCTCCTATGCCATTACCACTAGCATCGCAATGAATCTCAAAGGGTTTGTCAAAGTTGGGTAATGCAAGCACGGGAGCATGAGTAAGCAAATTCTTAAGCTCATTGAAAGCGGTATCTTGGGATGGTCCCCAAAAAAAGGCGCATTCTTCTTGCTCAAAGCATGCAAAGGAGAAGCAATGGTGCTAAAATCTTTCACAAAGCAATGATAGAAACCTGCAAGGCTAAGAAAGCTATGCACTTGTTGCAAATTGGTTGGTTGCGGCCAAGTCTTAATAGCATTGATCTTGGACTCATCAACATGAACACCCTTGGAAGAGACAACAAAACCCAAGAAAACAAGCTTGTCAATGCCAAAAAGGCATTTCTCCATATTAGCATAGAGATGCTCTTTTTGAAGAGTTTGTAAAACGGTTCGGACATGGGTGACATGCTCTTTGAGAGACTTGCTAAAAACATGGATATCATCGAAGTAGACCACAACAAACACACCAATGTAAGGGCGAAAGACATGATTCATAAGACGCATAAAAGTACCCGGTGCCTCCGATAGACCCATAAGCATGACTAACCACTCATACAACCCAAACTTGGTTTTGAAAGCGGTTTTCCATTCATCACCCTCTTGTATGCGGATTTGATAGTAACCACTCTTAAGATCAATTTTGGAAAATATAGTGGCACCACTAAGTTCATCAAGCATATCATCAAGGCGTGGAATGGGATACCTATAGAGAACGGTGATAGCATTGATAGGTCTACGATCGGAGCACATGCAAAAGCTACCGTCTCGTTTTGGCACAAGAATGACCGGGACGGCACAAGGTCTCAAACTTTCACGCGCATGTCCATGGTCTATGAGATTCTTTACTTGCCTTTGTATTTCTTTGGTTTCTTCGGGGTTGACGCGGTAGGGAGCTTTGTTCGGAAGCGGTGCTCTGGGGATGAGGTCGATGCGGTGCTCAATGCCTCGTAGTGGAGGTAGTCCCGAAGGTAGCTCGTCGGGGAAAATATCGTGAAATGCCTACAAAAGAGAAGACAACACTAGAGGAAGAGTGTGAGAGGTGTTAGCTTGTGGTGCATTTTCCTTGCACAAAAGGACATAGTATAGTACACTAGATGGGTTCTCACACACTCCTCTTATCTCACGTTTGGTGGCAGATAGGACTAAGTTCTTCTTTTCGCTCATCGTGGAGGTGCTCGATTTGGGCTTGTGGCGCTCACTCTCTTTTTGGTGGCTCGCTCTCTCACTATTACCTCCACGATGGGTGGCTTGCTTGTCGGCGACAACTTGGCTTGGAGACATGGGACGAAGTACGTACTCATTTCCCTTCATCTTGAAGATGTAGTGGTTTGTTTGGCCGTTGTGGATGACTCCTCTATCAAATTGCCACGGGCATCCAAGGAGAAGGTGGCAAACGGTCATTGGAACAACGTCGCACTCTAAGGTGTCTTCGTAGGCGCCAATTTTCAAGGAGACTTGTACTCGATGCTAGACTTGGATAGTGCCGGAGTCGCTAAGCCATTGCACTTTGTATGGATGTGGGTGCTTCGTCTTGGACCATTGGAGCTTGGAGCAAAGTTCTTCACTTGCGAGATTATGACAACTCCCTCCATCGATGATGACCTTCACGGATCTTCCATTGATGCCGGCCTTGGTGTGGAATATGTGGCATCTTTGGTCTTCTTCTTGGTGATGTTGGAGAGTCAAGACCTTGGAGACAACAAGAGCGGGACTTGAATATTCATCGCAAAAGACTTGTTCCTCTTCATCGTTCACTTGCCGGTGCATGGCGACTTGCTGAGGAGCGTCCATTTCTCCTTCACTCATCGAGTCGTAGGTTCCGTCGTCGTTGAGGATCATGGTCTGCTTGTTGGTGCACTCGTAGGACTTGTGGCCTCAGCCTCCGCATGTGAAGCATTTGAAGGAACTTGTCTTGACGGTCTCATCGGTGGGGGTTGAGGATGATGAAGCTCTTGGCTTGAAGTTGCTCATAGTAGGAGGATGGCTTGGAGTTGATGAAGCTTTCTTAGAACTCGACTTGTCGATGTTGCTTGTAGAAGGCTTGGTAGACAGTGTTGGAGTCATTGAAGCTTGGGTGTTGGAGAAGCCGTATGACTTGGATGAGAACTTGGCATACTTGAAATTGTCTTGCACTTGACATTCCACTTTGGTAGCTTGATGCACTAGCTCGATGAGGTTTGAGTATGGTTGGAAGTCGGCGATCTTCTTGATAGGATGGTTGAGGCCATTCAAGAAACGTGCCATAGTTTTCTCAACATCTTCCGTGATGTTGGCTCGTATCATGGCAATCTCCATCTCCTTGTAGTACTCTTCAACGCTCTTGGTTCCTTGCTTGAGTAGTTGGAGTTTCTTGAAGAGGTCGCGGTTATAGTAGGTAGGCACAAAGCATGCTCTCATGACATCCTTCATTTGAGCCCAAGTAGTGATGGGTGGTTCACCTCTTCCCTCGCGGCGCTCGATAACTTGTTCCCACCAAATGAGGACATAGTCTTGGAATTCGAGGGATGCCATCGTGATCTTCTTCTCTTCTTCATAGTTGTGCAAACAGAAGATTTTGTCGACCTTCAATGCCCATGAAAGGTACTCTTCGGGGTCGTTGCTTCCATTGAACTTGGTCATGGTGAACTTTAGCTTGCCATAGCGTTGCTCTTCATTGTGTTGGGGTCGGGGTGATGACGCCCGTGTTGTTGATGATTGTCAAGCACGTGTTGCTCTTGGTGAGGAGGGTTGTCAACCTCATGTTGCTCTTGTCGTGGGGTATTTCCATTGTCTTCATGCTCTTGATGAACTTGATGTTCTTGGCGAGCTTGTGGAGGAGCTTGTCGAGCTTGAGGAGGAACTTTACGATGCACGTGAGCTTGAAATCTTCGTTCTTGAACTTCTTCGCGAAGTGCTTCTTCATGTTCACGAGCTTGTCGGCCTCGGTTGGCTACGGCTCTAATTGGATCTTGGAGGGCTTGTTGCGCCTCAAGTTCTTAAGCTTCACGGAGTTGTTATTCTTGGCGTTGTGCCTCGGCATCTTGTGCATCTTGGTGTAGATGCGCTCGCTCTTCCTATTCATGTTGGCGTTGCCATTGCCGTTCTCGTGCTAGCGCAAAAGCCGCTTGGGTTTGATGTTGTCGGTGCTCTTGAGAGTCGGTGTCGCGTAGAGGATTGAGGCTTTCTTGACGATCATTTCGTGTGGCACGGCGAAGAGTGTTCGATATCGATGTACTTGAGCCGGAGAGGGTTAAGTCGAAGTGTCGACTTGAGCGGGTCCTTCTTGAAGAGGACGAAGTGGAAGAAGAGCGATTGAGCAACAAAGCACGAATCTCGTCCATCCTTGCGTCATTCTCTTGCTTGTGATCGTCGAGCTTATGGTTGAAGTAGTCCCTTGTACGTTTCTCAGAGAGTCGCAAGTCGGCGGCGAGGTTGTCGATGCGTTCACTCATTCCTTGTTGCTCTTGATGCAAAGCACGTTGTGCACCAAAGAGGTAGCTCTTGGTGACGTAGGAGTTCATGTCGTCGTCATGCTCAATGAAGAGTGGGTTGGTAGAAGTACTTGGCCTATCCATCATTCCAAGAGAAAAATGTGAGTGGTAGAAAGAGAAGAACGAATACCAAATGTACCTTGACCGAAGTTGAAAGTGGATCAATGATCACTCCAATGTGGACAATGAAATAGCACAATTGGTACCAATTCTTGTTGATTTCTCACACCTACAAGTAAAAGCTTATGGTGGAGCTTGGTTAGGATGGTGGCACAAAATTTGATGCAATTGTAAATGAGCTTCAATAATGTTGGAAAAGATTCGCAAGTTTGCAATACAACAATTAGACCAAGCAATATAGGTTACACGGAAACACGCGTGCAAAGAGATAAGTGGGGTTGGGCAACCAAGGATGAGCCAAAATGTGGAATCCACAAAAATTCTCTTGTTGCACAACACTAGAGAGACGCTAGCGCGATTGCACAATAGGCGGATACAAAGACTTGTGCACAACCTACTAAGCAAAATTGCAACGACTTCTAGCCCAAGTATGCTCTATGCAAGGTGTTTCTATGATATGATCTAGTATGCTAGTCTTAATGTTGTATGATGCTATGGTTCTTGCTTAAAAGCTCTTTGCTTCTCTTTCCCTTTTGCTTAAAAGCTTGTTTGGCTCTTTGATGTTTGAGCTCTTTTCTCATGCAATGCTTCACGAACCAAGATAGCAATTGTGTATGCGATGACAACTTTGTGACACAAGAGATGATACCAATATATACACCAATGATGTATATATGCTATGGGAAGTATGATCACTAATGTGCACAAGTCTCGTTGCCGGCAATACTCAATGGCTAGTCTCGATGGGTAAGCAACGCAAAGGAGTAAGGCTATGATGGCTATCAATGAAATGGCAAGAGTGATACGTCCAATACAAAGGTGAGGTTACTGTTTCTTTCTAACGGTATGGTGTCAAAATAGTGGCATGAATACCAAGATGTAGACGAGGTGGTCCTTGTTGATGACGCGTCCGTGGCGAAGATGAGCGGTGGTGATGTTGATGTCGAACTATACCTAGATAGCCGAAACACAAAAGGATACGGAACCGCAACTCAACTTCTCAAAGCTCGAAGTGGCAACACGTGTCGGAGTGTGAAACGAGTATGCAATGGTGGAGGTATGCGGAAGTTGTGATGGTGAAAAGGTGGTCGGAGTGCGTATGCGGAAGTGGTCGAAGATGCGTGAACGTTCTGTCTAGGCCGGAAGTTCTGGGCAGAGCGGAAGTTCCGGGGACCGGAGGTTCTGGGGTTGGCCGGAAGGTCCGGTGGCCGGAAGGTCCGGGCAGGGCCGGAAGTTCCGGGGATCGTGAATTTGGCAAGAACAGAGAATTAGGGATCGTGGATTTGGGCGGAAAAACTTGGAGAACAACTCAAATCCGAAGGGGAAAAGAAAACTTTGGGGAAAAAGAAGGGTGGGGAAGCTAGATCTACGAGCCACACACAAAATTCACGGATCAAATCCAACAAAACTTCATCACACCAACAAATCACAAAAAAATTGGGGCTATTTTTGTGGGGAATTTTCAAATAGGGACAAAATCAACAAAAACTAGGCTAGCAACACAACGGGGAGGCTCCAAAATCATGATCAACGAGGCTCTTGATACCAAGATGATGTATGGTGGAACCCTAATCGCCCGATCTTTCACGAAAGGAGCGGATCCCGCGAAGAACACAAGGAACACGAGGGGGGAAACGAGGGAAAACACAAGGGGAAACATGAGAGGAAATTTGCACCATGAGACTTATTGTTCATCTTGGACCACTTGATTGCACACATGTTAGAGATCTTGCTTCGACTTGTCACTTTCACCATTCCATGCATCATGATATATATGCCTTGTGTGTTGCATCCAATTCTTGGATTACATGGTCCTATCACATGTTTCATTGCAACAATATCATTTCTTCACATATGCCATCTCCCATTGATTGCTACATACTTGCCTTGATTGCCTTACACATGATGAACACTTGCTCTTTCTATTGTGTTGAGTGCCATACTATCTTCACTACACCCTATGCACGTTATGCTTGGATTGTCTTGCACTTGGCACATGTGTTTAGACACTTCATTTTATTTGGTGTTGTGAATGCTTCTTATGCCTACCATCGACCTTTCATTGAGAACTTTTCCCATGCTTGCTATAACCTTGAGGTAGTTTCTTATTCTCTTGTCACACATATTTTCATCACTACCTCACATTTACATGTCTGTCCCCATGATATCTTTGCTTGTGCTCAGTTTATGTGCTTACATGCCATGTCACTATCCTTTGTCAAACCATATGCTTTGCATGATGACGACACTTGTTTGGTGAATCACCTCTTGAATGCTTGGTTTTGCACTAATGCTAACCACATTTATTTTTCCAAGTGTTTGTTGTCCTTGCTCATTTGAAAGAACCACTAGACGGTGGGACATTGGAGAGTGCCTACTTCAAGCTCGAAGATGATGACTACTTGGTGATCGACCACTCCTACACGGTGACGCCATCTCTTTCCCATGGTGATTTGGATTTCGATACGAGGTCGGATCTTTCCCAAGGGGGGGGGAGATTATGCGGAGCATCCTATGGACATCACCATGTCAAGATTTCATTCGGCAAGTGACACGTGCGACATCTACTTCACATACATAAAGGTGAATTCTCTCCTTTACACATGCTCACTTGACCCCTTCGAGGATGGTATACTACTTGACACTTCTCCCGTGTGCATGCATAGGTATTGTCGGAGCTTCATGGACGACGAGGTGGAACGCAAGCGCCAAGGAACAACTACACCATCCGCGAGGGAAGCGTGGAAGAGAAGGAAGAAGAAGCCTGGACAAGTTTCTGGAAAGCCCGGAACTTCCGGCCGCTGCCCGGAACTTCCGGCCCCCGGAACCTCCGGCCATCCCGGAACTTCCGGCCCAGATGCATCGAAGCCGTACGAGAGTGTGCCAACTCTTTGGATAGCCCGGACCTTGGCCGGACCTTCGCCCAGAACCTCTGGTGCCCCGACCTTCCGGCCATCCCCAGAACTTCCAGCCCTTCCTGTGCGCAGTGACTCGGGCCAAGGCCCATGTACCCTTTTGCCACTCAATTACCCCTTCGTGTCCACTACTATATATACTCATCCCCCTCCTCCATTTTATGGTTAGCAAAGGATTAGCTCATATTTCGTGTGACAGCTTTGCTCATCCAATTGGTTACCTTCTCCTCGGAGATTGCGCCTCCTACGGAGAAGATCCCCCAAGCAGATTCAGGACCCCTTGATAAAGGCAAAGGTGTCCCGATGTTTCCATGAGATAGATATTGTTTTCTGTGGAAGTTGGCTTTGGCGATCCGACTACGAATGTGCGAAGACGTCGCGCCTTAGCAATCGCTAAACCAACTTCCGAGGGTTATTGACCATGCCGGAGCACGATCAACCTGACCACGAGGGTCTATTTCCTGCGAGCAAACGAAGAACAAGCAAGAAACTGAGATTGCAATCTGGATATTGCGAATAAAAGAGGAAATCTTTATTAATGAAGGTGGGGTTCTGTGACGTCTTGGTCTGGTCGTTGGACCCAAATGAAGTATGCAAAGTTGCAGCTATGGCGAACTTTTAATCTAAACAAAACCCAAAGTCTAAACGACGCCCTAAGGGTTGTATATATGGAGGAAGAGGGAGGAATTTCATACCCCCTGGAGGAGGGGTCCGAAACCAACCCTAACTCTTGTTTGCCCACACATACGGACTCTAAAAACAGCATATACTTAAGTATTTCGAAAATGCATGGGCCTGGCCCAATAATAAGGTGACGAAGCACCTAGAATAGCCTCTGGACAAAATTTATGAAGTGGAATCTTGTATATTTCGTCCAAGGCTTCACGCACTCCTTATGGTGGCTTCAAAGTCCTGAAATCATCACTTGTAACTCCGTTTTTTATCCCATTGCGCATGCCATCATCTCCATGCTTGGTCTTGCTCCAGAGCTTATCCCTCTTATCCATGCCAGGCCCTACATTTGTAAGCAAAACAAATGTATCCAATTTAGGTAGCATCATATTCTCATGAACATTAGAAACATTACCAAGAAACGGAAGTACCTGATAATTTAATTGGCGTGCACGAGCTCTGGTAATTGGTCCAGTATGTATAGCAGTAGGGGTTGTGGGTGTAACAATGGTATTGATGTCCTCATCATCCTCCCCTTCTTGAAATGAAGTCGTCCTCGACGGAAGCTCATATTCCTCACCCAAATAAGGCTTCAAATCAACAATGTTAAAAGTGGGACTAACCCCAAAATCTACAGGCAGCTCAAGTTTATATTCATTATCATTTATTTTCTCTAACACCTTAAAAGGACCATCGGCACGTGGCATTAGCTTTGATTTGCGCAAATTAGGAAATCTATCCTTACGCAAATGTAACCAAACAAGATCTCCAGGTGCAAACACAACATGTTTTCTACCCTTATCTCCAGCAAGTTTATATTTAGCATTCATACGCTCAATGTATTCCTTAGTTAACTCATGCATTTTTAAAATCAACTCAACATGTTATTTAGCATCAAAATTAACCTTCTCCGAAGATGGAAGAGGCAACAAATCAATAGGTGCACGAGGTAGGAAACCATACACAATTTCAAAAGGGCACATCTTAGTAGTAGAATACAATGAACGATTATAAGCAAGTTCAATATGTGGCAAGCATTCTTCCCACATTTTCTTATTATTCTTCAAAACAGCCCTAAGCATAGTAGACAATGTTCTATTGACTACTTCAGTTTGTCCATCAGTTTGGGGGTGACAAGTAGTACTAAAAAAGCAGTTAATTCCCCAATTTAGCCCATAAACATCTCCAAAAGTGGCTAAGAAATTTAGTATCATGATCTGAAACAATAGTATTTGGCACACCATGCAAGCGAATAATTTCAAGAAAGAACAAATCAGCAACATTAACAGCATCATTGCTTTTATGACATGGTATAAAGTGTGCCATTTTCGAGAATCTATCCATGATAACAAATATGCTATCCCTCCCCTTCTTTGTTTGAGGTAAACCTAAAACAAAGTCCATAGATATGTCCTCCCAAGGAACGCTAGGTATAGGCAAAGGCATATATAAACCATAAGGATTGAGTCGTGACTTAGCTTTTTGACATGTAGTGCAGCGAGTAACAAAACGCTCAACATCCCGTCTCATCTTTGGCCAAAAGAAATGTGTAGCAAGTATGTCCTCCGTCTTCTTCATGCCAAAGTGTCCCATTAATCCTCCTCCATGCGCCTCCTGCAACAACAAAAGACGAACGGAGCTAGCTGGAATACATAGCTTGTTAGCGCGAAACACAAATCCATCATTAATGACGAACTTGTTCCACGTTCTTCCTTCTTTACAATTCTGCATTACATATTTAATATCAACATCATGCACATATTGATCTTTGATGGTCCCCGAACCAAATATCATTTTCTTTACCCTTCTTGTGTTTAATGACATAAGGGAAAGTCTCAATGAATTCAACCCATTTAGCATGTCTACGATTCAATTTAGATTGACTTTTAATATGTTTCAAATACTCATGATCAGAATGTATAACAAATTCTTTGGGCCATAAATAATGTTGCCATGTTTCTAAAGTCCGAACAAGAGCATATAATTCTTTATCATAAGTAGAATAATTCAGACTAGGCCCACTAAATTTTTCAGAAAAGCATGCAAC
This sequence comes from Triticum aestivum, assembly GCF_018294505.1. NCBI lineage: Eukaryota > Viridiplantae > Streptophyta > Magnoliopsida > Poales > Poaceae > Triticum > Triticum aestivum. Next base: position 338,998,498 of record NC_057812.1, on the reverse strand, counting down.
AGTTTTGCCATCTTGTAATAACACACCTCCTAATCCAATTCCACTAGCATCACATTCAAGCTCAAAAGTCTTATTAAAATCAGGAAGTTGGAGTAAGGGAGCTTGTGTCAACTTATCTTTCAATACCGTGAAGGATTCTTCCTATGCGGTACCCCAAATAAAAGGCACATCCTTCTTTGTAAGCTCATTGAGAGGTGCAGCAATGGTGCTGAAATCTCTCACAAAACGCCTATAGAATCCAGTGAGGCCAAGAAAACTCCTCACTTGTGTGACCGTTTTGGGCTGCGGCCAGCTCTCAATAGCTTCAATCTTGGCTTTATCAACTTCAATTCCCTGTGGAGTAACATAATAGCCAAGAAAAGATACTCGGTCCGTGCAGAAGGTGCACTTCCCAAGGTTACCAAGCAAACGTGCATCACGTAGAGCAATAAAAACAACACATAAATGTTCCAAATGTTCCTCCAAAGATATGCTATAAATCAGTATATCATCAAAATAGACTACCACATATCGTCAAATCAAAGCACGTAAAACTTTGTTCATTAGTCTTTCCAAAGATGTGCTCGTCCCACTTGATTTGGAAGACGATGTTGTTGTTGTGTTGTAGAGGTGCGACAAGTGCAGCGGGCGGTGGAAGACGCGCGAGCAATTCATTAAACTTGTTATCGAGCTTTGTTTCGAACGCCTTCTCAATGCCATCTATCTTCTCCATGGCCTCCTCAAATCTATTTAGCACATCTTCCACCTGTCCACTCATCATTTGCTGAAACTTATCATGTAACTCTTTGTTTGTCATGTTCTCCTAGTCAGTCTCGTCGGCTTGTGATCCTGCCATGGTTAGCAGTAATAGAAACACACAAGAATATGATCCTACAGACTACTAGGAAGTGTTGGTGATGGTGTGGTGGACAGTCACAAATCCGTCAAGCGATGTACCACCCTCGATGCGACTATATCACCCACGTGTCGAGGCACGACTTAGAGGCATAATCGCATTGAAGGCATATGTCGCAAGTTAGGCAATCTTCACAACATCCCATGTAATATAAATAATAAAGGGGAGATACATAGTTGGCTTACACTCACCACGTCAATCAAGTACATAATTAACATTAGATCATTCAAACACTCATGGCCCGACTACGGCGCCAAAATAAAAGATAACCCAACATGCGACATGGTCCCGATCACCCCCAACTGGGCAACACTACTAATCATCAGGAAAGGAAACATAGTAACGTTGAGAGTCCTCGTTGAACTCCCACTTGAGCTCAAGCGCGTCACCTGGAGCGGAATCATCAGGCCCTGCATCTGCTTTAATAGTAATCTGTGAGCCACAGGGACTCAGCAATCTCGCACGCTCGCGATCAAGACTATTTAAGCTTATAGGTAAGGCAAGGTAAATATGGTGGAGCTGCAGCAAGCGACTTGCATATATGGTGGCTATCCTGTTCGCAAAAGAGAGCGAGAAGAGGAGGCAAAGCATGAGCGAGAAACTAGAACGCAACCTGCACAAGCATTACTCCAACACCATGTCCACTTCCAGGACTCCGTCGAGAAGAGGCCATCACGGTAACACACTCAGTTGATTCATTTTAATTAAGTTAAGGTTCAAGTTATCTACAACCGGACATTAACAAATTCCCATCTGCCCATAACCACGGGCACGGCTTTCGAAAGTTCAAATCCCTGCGGGGGAGTCCCAACTTAGCCCATGACAAGCTCTCACAGTCAACGAAGGAATAGACCTCCTCCCGAGACGTTCCGATCAGACTCAGTACCTCAGTTCTTCAAGGCACTTCGACAGGTTAAAACAAGACCAGCAACACCGCCCGAATGTGTCGACAAATCCCGATAGGAGCTGCACATATCTCGTTCTCAGGGCACACTCAGATTGTCTTAGGTACGGGTAGGCCAGCCCAGAGTTGCCCCTGGTAGCCACCGGCAGCTGACAAATGGACCAACACTCAGAGGAGCACTGGCCCGGGGGGGGTTAAAATAAGATGACCCTTGGGCTCCGGAAACCAAAGGGAAAAAGAGGCTAGGTGGAAAATGGTAAAACCAAGGTTGGGCATTGCTGGAAAAGCTTTAATCAAGGCGAACTATCAAGGGGTTCCCATTATAACCCAACCGCGTAAGGAACGCAAAATCCGGGAACATAACACCGATATGACGGGAACTACGGCGGCAAGAGTGGAACAAAACACTAGGCGAGAGGCTGATCCTTCCACCCTTTACCAAGTATATAGATGCATTAAGATAACATGGCAATATAATGATATCCCAACAAGTAAACAATGTTCCAACAAGGAACGGTCTCCAATCTTCACCTGCAACTAGCAACGCTATAAGAGGGGCTGAGCAAAGCGGTAACATAGCCAATCAACGGTTTGCTAGGACATGGTGGGTTAGAGGCTGAACATGGCAATTTGGGAGGCTTGAAAGCAAGTGGTAGGCATCGTAGCATTGGCATAGCAAAAGAGCGAGCATCTAGCAAAGCAAAGATAGTAGTGATTTCGAGGGTATGATCATCTTGCCTGCAAAGTTGTCAGAGTTGACTGGATCCTCGAAAGCAAACTCAACGGGCTCCTTGTTAGTGAACTCGTCTCCCGGCTCTACCCAAACAAGATAAACAAGCAACAAGGACAACAATCAACCACGTGCAATGATCAAACAATATGATGCAAGGATGGTATGCTATGCGGGATGTGATGCGGGATGCATATGCAAGATTTGACAAGGGATGCAAGAACCTGGCCTCGACTTTGAAATCCAAGTGTGCCACTGGAAAGATGAGATGAAGTCGCTTGAAAACGATATAAAGAACGCCGGAATCGGAGTTACGGTTTGGAAATGGCAAGCAATTCAAATATGATCATGTTCTACGATTTACAGTAAGTAGCCATCTAAATGCAATGAGATGAACATGCTACAGCATTCAAACATGGCATCAAAATACATAGCAGGGATGCATTCATGATGCTTAACAAAAGTCTAGCACTGAGCTACGGCCAATTCATCCATTAACAGGTTCAAACAAGCATGGCAAAAATGCATATGGTAAACAGATCTTAGACTTAGTGAAATTAACACTTGTCTGGAATTTCAGATCAAGTAGCACACTTCGGAGCAACAAAACTATATGCTACAGGACCTGAACATGGCAAAGTAAAGCATGGCATGGAGCTACTCAAAGAGCTTAACAAAAGTCCCTTAGTGACCTTGAGCCAAAAGGGATCACAAAATACAATTGCAAGCATGTGAACATAGCAAAAGCATAATCAGTTTTCAGACTTTGTGAAAACTGACACATGCTGAAAACAGATATCAAGTAGGCATGTTTACGAGCTCGATGCACTCACTACAGAGCAAGTCATGACAATATAAGCATACACCCATCAAGAATACACAAAATGCAAGCTAGACATGGAAAGAACAATAGCATAGCATGCACGGATCAACTACAACATCCTTGACAAAATCACTAACAAGTAGACAATCTGCCCAGATTCACGAAGTAGTAAAAGTAGAGCGCGATTGACTCAATCTAGGCTGCTCCATAATTGCAAACAAAGACATGGATGGATAGAGCACTACAAGATTAACAAAACATCCTTACTGGTCATCCTCAAAAGAGGCACGGATCACTAGGAAACAACATGAACATATGGCCATATGAGATAAACAGATCAAGGACTTTGTGGAAATGCTAAGTCCCTGAAATCAGCATTACCAAGTGCCTTACTTTGCAAGCTTGTCCTAGTCACCACACACATCACAAAAATACATGGGTTGCACCTCTGAAAAGATGGCAAAACCCTTAAGAAAACATATGTAGAGCTCATGGGCATATCATGCACACAATAATCATGGCAAAAATGACAAATAACTAAATGGAGCAGCACATCTGACAATTATCTCAAGTAGCCCTCTTCTAACAGAATTTCGGGCATCAAGATGAACTCAAATGAAAATGATGCAATGAGATGAAATCATGTGCTCTCTGAGACGAACATTTTGATATGCTATAAGCCCAAAACGGAGCTACGGATGCAAAGTTTGGGCACGATGAACAGGGCAATATGAACTAGGGTTTAGGGAGAAAAAGTCAACCGAGGCGATTTGGATCTGAGATCTGCACGTGGATCGAGGTTTGTCGCCGAAGTCGCCGGAGCTGGCCGGAGTTGGAGGAGAGGTGGCCGGCGAGGCGGGGGTCGCCGGATCTGGCCGGGGCGACGCGGGTCGCCGGCGGGGGCGCGGACTCCGACGCGGCGGAGCTGCCAGAATGGCGAGGTGGCCGGGCGGTTGGTGGCGACGCGGGTCGCCGGAGTAGGTGGCGGCAATGGCGTGTGGCGGTCGGTGCGGTGGCGGCGGGCGGCGGAGACGAGGCGCTGGCGGCGGGGTCGGGCGCGGGGCGCCTGGGAGGCAACTGGCCTCGGGGGCCCATCCTGGGCTTCCCGGGCCGGCGGTGGAGAGAGTGGCGGCGTGCCACGTGGCGCCACACGATTGGCGCGGAGGCAGCGGCGCGAAGTGTCCGGCGCGAACCGGACGTGTTTCGGGGAAGGAGATCTGGATTTCGGGGGGTCTATTTATAGGCATAGGGAGAGCTAGGAGAGTCCAAATGAGGTGCGGTTTTCGGCCACGCGATCGAGATCGAACGCTCTAGACGATGGAGAGGGTTTTGGTGGGTTTGGGGCCAAAATGGAGGGGTGTTTGGCTGCAACACACGAGGCCTTTTCGGTTCCTCGGTTAACCGTTGGAGTATCAAACGAAGTCCAAATGATACGAAACTTGACAGGCGGTCTACCGGTAGTAAACCAAGGCCGCTTGGCAAGTCTCGGTCCAATCCGGAAATGTTTAATCCCCACACACGAAAGAAAGGTAGAGATGACCGCCGGAGGAGAACGAAGCACCGGAATGCAAAACGGACAACGGGGAAAATGCTCAAATGCATGAGATGAACTCGTATGCAAATGCAATGCACATGATGACATGATATGAGTTGCATGACAACGACAACAACACACGGAGACAAAAACCCCAACCCAAGAAAATAAAATAACTTAAGGCCAGAAACGGCAAGAGTTGGAATACATATTGGGAAAGTCATTTCCGGGGTGTTACAAGCGAATCTCAAATTCTTACCAGTTCTTACCAAGCAGCAGGTGGTCATCTGCAACCATTGTAGTCAAAACTCTCAAAGCTTGGATAGAGCAATTACCAGGGAGAGTCAAATGCACAATGTAGATGTATGTGGAGCTGGGAAGGCTTATAATATGGTAGCAAAAAGGGTCAGCAATAATCAATTCAGAGATGCCAAGTTGAATAAACGCTCAACGAAGATACTGTGTTGGTCCTAGGCTAGACCGTACTAGAGACACGAGCCTAGAACACTAACAAAAACACGGTGTTGCACGTAAACAAGGGAGGAGCACACTCTATTTTTTTCACTTCTTTCTCTTTTTTTTGCTCCACAACAATTTTTTTCGAAAAAGTCTACAAATGTCCTAAAAACTGCCTAGCCAGAATTTTCCAGGCTTAGTTTTTTTTGAGTTTGGAACTAATTTACTTCTACGGATGGCTCAAAAGTTGGGGAGTCCTACCCTGTCATGACTCGAAGTATCACGTGATCTGGAAATCAGAAACAAAGCAACAATTACTAGACTCAGACTAGGACTGGTGGCGGAGATGAATCTGGTGGAAACTCGGACTGGTGGCGGAGATGAATCTGATGGAACTCAGACTGGTGGCGTATATATGTTGCAGGTGTACTCGGATTGGCGTGAATATGTGGTGGTGATATATGGCAGCAATGATGAAGTTGGTGTGGTGGTGGTATATGGCAGCAACGATGATGATGATGTGGTGGTGATATATGGCAGCGACGACATGACAACCTGTGAACAGAACTCGAAACTCTAAAAGACTAGACGCTAAGACCAGCAACTTGACACGACGATGCAACCGCAAATTCAACAAAGCCAATACAGAAAATATTATGCAAAGTCTCAGATTGGTTCGGATAGGATGAACTAACCTTAATTTGTTTGGCTTTTTCGTGGACTATAGGTATGAAGAACAGACTCGATCTAAACTACGAAAAATTGTAATATCTCACCAAGCAACCTGGAAATCTAATACCACTTGATAAGGGCAAAGGTGTCCCCATGTTTCGATGAGACGTATGTCGTTTTCTGTGGAAGTCGACTTTGACGATCCGACTACGAACGTGCAAAGATGTCGTGCCTTAGCAATCGCTAAACCGACTTCCGAGGGTTATTGACCATGCTGGAGCACGATCAACCTGACCACGAGGGTCTATTTCCTGCGAGCAAACGAAGAACAAGCAAGAAACTGAGATTGCAATCTGGATATTGCGAATAAAAGAGAAAAGCTTTATTAAGGAAGGTGGGGTTCTGTGACGTCTTGGTCTGGTCGTTGGACACAAATGAAGTACTCGAAGTTGCAGCTATGGCGAACTTTTAATCTAAACAAAACCCAAAGTCTAAACGATGCCCTAAGGGCTGTATATATGGAGGAAGAGGGGTAATTTCGTGGCCCCTGGAGGAGGGGTCCGAAACCAACCATAAATCTTGTTTCCCCACACATATGGACTCTAAAAACAGC